>NC_052337.1:4112139-4271881 GCF_016432855.1 Salvelinus namaycush
CTCAATTACAAGTAGCAGTATCCTTCAGACTGGTGGAGGGTCAGTGGTAATACTACTAGACCAGTAGTACCTCAGGTGGGTAATGGCTTGCCTGAAGAAGGCATGCTTTAACAGACAGGTCTCTAAGGAGTTTAGCTGGTCACATCCTCTCTTTCCAGAGAGACGTCAGTCACAACTCATCAGCTTCAATAGCAGCCGATGTACACAGGTGAGGTGGGGCGCATCCAGCAGAGACGACAGCCTAGCATGCATCCCAAATGGCACCATATTCACTATTTAGTGCACTACTTTTTACCAGGGCCCATAGGGTAGTACACTACTTTTTACCAGGGCCCATAGGGTAGTGCACTACTTTAGACCAGGGCCCATAGGGTTAGTGTACTACTTTTTACCAGGGCCCATAGGGTAGTGTACTACTTTAGACCAGGGCCCATAGGGTAGTGCACTACTTTAGACCAGGGCCCATAGGGTAGTGCACTACTTTAGACCAGGGCCCATAGGGTAGTGTACTACTTTAGACCAGGGCCCATAGGGTAGTGCACTACTTCAGACCAGGGCCCATAGGGTAGTGCACTACTTCAGACCAGGGCCCATAGGGTAGTGCACTACTTTAGACCAGGGCCCATAGGGTTAGTGCACTACTTCAGACCAGGGCCCATAGGGTAGTGCACTACTTTAGACCAGGGCCCATAGGGTAGTGCACTACTTTAGACCAGGGCCCATAGGGTGCCATTGGGGACGCAGATTTACATGGGACTCTCTCAGATGCAGAGTGACGCTGGTAATGAAACAAGCACTTTAGCTCGACTTGCAAGGCAGCCCCAGTTATCTTATCTGTCAGCGGGTGAAATCTATTACAGTATACCAATTTGCAGTTGAGCAAGTGAGAAAGTGTCATCAGTCCTATTTTAGTTCAGTTAACCCATTGTCAGCTGTTAGTACACTTACTGTAAAGACACTAAGCTGTACAACTGAGCATGTCTTGGATCTGTTAGGTTCTAAATAAACAGAGTAACAACGAACGGACAACTAGTAAAAGCTTCAACCACGTTTATTCACCCACTGGGTCAAACAGCTGCAAAGATAAAGACATGTTTACACCAGCACCGGTATATATACCCCCCTTTAGGTGGAGTCTCCTCCTTTTCTCTAAACACTTCATCTTTGTTGCTAGGCAGGAAGTTAAGTGATGTTGGTAATAAACTGTTCCTTCTCCCTTCATGTGACCTGACCTGACCTCAGCCCCCCATTACTCACTAATCCACAGCTTTCCAACCTTATCAGTGACCTCCTCCATGTGATTGCCCCTTGTCCCTCACTTAGTAACTTTCCAGGTCCCTACTTCTTATCCACCATCCATTGACCCCACCATATACATTCCTTATACATGTACCCATTAACTTCTAGTATAGCAAGTATTTCAAATGACAACCCAAAAGTTCGAACAATTCTAATTCCAACAAATGGTATTATCTCCCCAAGGTGTTAGCACACTCTGTGGTGATTGAGCATGTTAGTATCATTCCCCTTCATACTGGGCGTGTACTGTCAGCACTGTGAAGCAGCACTGGGACACGGACTGGCCATAGGGCAATTCTGGCAAATGCCAGATGTGCTGGTCCATCTTTAGCCCAGTGGGCCTGTCTTAATTTGGATTTTGTGAGCAGGCAATTATTTGATATTTTTCTGAAGAAAAAAAAATGGGCCGGTGTGGAGACCTAGAGGGAAAAAATGGTCCCAGGAAGATTACTGGTCCCAGTCCTTAGCACTGGTGTCAAAAGAGTCCAAGCCTGGTTGGCAATAATTCATGCAGGTTGTTTAGAATGTAAAGTTTGGATAGTTGATGCATGGAGATGCAATTAACTGGAGAAGTCCAAACTCGTTTAGAAATGAATGCTGTACAGTTTTAGAAGTATTTGAAGTGTTATTCTTTTTTCAACAACGTTGCAAATTGTTTTATATGCCAAAATGTCATGCTCCTTAAGTTTATGAAGATTAGTGTTCTCAGGATACCAGTATCGCGATAGTAGCAAGTAAGGGAGCAAAGGAAACAAACAATAGTTCTAGTGGCTTGACTGGTAAGTTCACGAAAGGACGACTCCAACTAAACAATATTTTCTTCTCTAAATCGAAGATGAATGACTTGGGCCTAATTGGGCCTAATTGAGCCTACTTGGGCCTACTTGAGCTACCCCACACCAATAACAACAACACATCTCAACAAATGTAACAACTTGGTGTGAAGATATAGACCACCACAACTGAACAAACAAGATAGAAATGGGAAAGATTTATCAGGGCATCTCATTACGGCTGCAGATGTACAGTCTGTATGTATTCATTTAATCAGTCAGGGAGTTCCTTAAGTGCATGAATGGAAATAGACATGTGAACATGCACTATTTATTCACTATGATACATCAGAAACCATTGAATAATGTAGACCAATCTTAAAGTACCTTAAAATCTTACTTTTAAAAGTTAATATTCTGTTAACTCATACTGTTGATTCGTCTTATACTCATATTTATGGCCAGAACATAAATTGGAGAGAAAAAAACAGTTAAAACCCCCACCTAAACTTATATCTCAAACAGACCGTTTAAAAAATACTTGCTATTTCCTCATAGAGAATCATGTAATCCTGCCTCATTGGCTGGGCTGGTCAATCAGTGGTCTACTCCCATTAATATTTTTAATGACTGGTATACACCCACACCATTCTGTAGCTACGCTACTCCCACACCATTCTGTAGCTACGCTACTCCCACACCATTCTGTAGCTGCGCTACTCCCACACCATTCTGTAGCTACGCTACACCCACACCATTATGTAGCAGCACTACTCCCACACCATTCTGTAGCTACGCTACTCCCACACCATTCTGTAGCTACGCTACTCCCACACCATTCTGTAGCTGCGCTACTCCCACACCATTCTGTAGCTGCGCCACTCCCACACCATTCTGTAGCTGCGCCAGTCCCACACCATTCTGTAGCTGCGCTACTCCCACACCATTCTGTAGCTGCGCTACTCCCACACCATTCTGTAGCTGCGCTACTCCCACACCATTCTGTAGCTGCGCTACTCCCACACCATTCTGTAGCTACGCTACACCCACACCATTCTGTAGCTGCGCTACTCCCACACCATTCTGTAGCTACGCTACTCCTACACCATTCTGTAGCTACGCTACTCCCACACCATTCTGTAGCTGCGCCAGTCCCACACCATTCTGTAGCTGCGCTACTCCCACACCATTCTGTAGCTGCGCTACTCCCACACCATTCTGTAGCTGCGCTACTCCCACACCATTCCAACACAGAAAAGCTGATTTTTAACATAATTCATTAAGAATTTTTAGAAAGAAAAGTATTTCACTCATATTGTAATTCATTATAGGTCATATTTCATAGACATCTGGAAACACTGGACAGTTACTGTACTTTAATTGTAACTAATGAGGGTCTTTGAAACTAGCTTACATATGTTTTTTGGAAGAAGATGAGAGTAATAGCCCATTTACATTGCAAGAGATGAGGAAGCATGAATAAATCATAACTTGGTATGAGAAACGTTTTCGAGAAGCAGTGGAGGAAAAATAAGTGCTTGGATCATGCCCCTGTAACTTTGGAAATGAATTTGGTTCCGCTCGTGTGGCTGCTGCCTGTTGCCAAGCGATTGCAGTTGGACATGAAGTTGGGTTTTGAAGAGTTAACAGAATTAATGACAGGCTGGCCTCCCCTTCTGTCCTATGTAGGGTTTTCTATAATGAGAGACATAAGAGACAGGCCTTTCTATCACAGTGAGAACTAGCCATGCATGGCACTGGGAATGATGGACCTGCTAACTGAATGTATAAGTACAGCATCAGACAACTACCTTGGAAGTGCCTTGAAAAGTACTGCTAAAAGGTCTGGGACCTTTTCTTCATCATCTTTTGAATTAAATTCTTAATGTAATGTGGGAAATAAAAACTGATGTTTATTGTTTCGAGTACATAGGCATTATATTACAGGTTTGTACATACTAATACACTCGAGAATTTGTAAATGCATAAACTCATCTTGAGTGCCTAGAAGGTGTTGTGTAAATAAGTTTTTAAAAATGACTGGCGTCCACATGAGACTATTGCGTTGGAATCTCATTTGCAAGGTCTGCTGGTTGTAGTGTCCCTCCTATCTCAGTGAATTATGTGCGTATGTTGCCGTGACATTTTGAGTATAGGGATTGCATTACTGAATAATTCAATTTCAAATGATATGAATAATTAATGCTCCAATTCTTTTTTTTTTTTAAGGGTCAATCTATCTGAGGCCAATGGTTTGTGCTGAGCTTCTGAAAACGTTGACATTCATCAGGCAATTATGATGTTAACCCCTCATCTGTAGTAATGCATGCACATTGCCCAGTGCATTATTGACTTCAGAGGCCATATAGGAAAACACAGCAATAAACTGAGCCTTAGGGCCCTGCTCTAATGCTTGAGAAATACTTCCCTATTTAACAAGCCTGCTAATGTAAGACTTAGGTGAAATGTGTGTGAAAGCAAAACCCCTGCCATATTGCGTATACCCATCCAATCATGTCATGATCCGAAAGAAGGGGAGAACTATTTTAGTATTTCTACAGGGCTTCATCCCCAATTTTGGTTTAATTTAGTTTTGTTTTAGTATACGTTGCAGTTCAAAGCTGAATTGCAGTATATAACAGAACATTCAAGAACAAATAAATACAGTGCATTCAGAAAGTATTCAGACCCTCTGACTTTTTCCACATTTTGTTATGTTACAGCCTTATTGCAAAATTGATTTAAAAAATTTCCCTCATCAATCTACACACAATACCCCATAATGACAAAGCAAAACAGGTTTTTAGACTTTTTTGCAAATTGACACTACAAGCTTGGCACACCTTTATTTGGGGAGTTTCTCCCATTCTTCTCTGCAGATCCTCTCAAGCTCTGTCAGATTGGATGGGGAGCGTTGCTGCACAGCTATTTTCAGGTCTCTACAGAGATGTTCGATCGGGTTCAAGTCCGGGCTCTGGCTGGGCCACTCAAGGACATTCAGAGATTTGTCCCGAAGCCACTCCTGCGTTGTCTTGGCTGTGTGCTTAGGGTCGTTGTCCTGTTGGAAGGTGAACCTTTACCCCAGTCTGAGGTCCTGAGAGCTCTGGAGAAGGTTTTCATCAAAGATCTCTCTGTACTTCATCTTTGCCTTGATCCTGACTAGTCTCCCAGTCCCTGCCTCTGAAAAACTCCCCAATAGCATGATGCTGCCACCACCATGCTTCACCATAGGGATGGTGCCAGGTTTCCTCCAGACGTGACGTTTGGCATTCAGGCCAAAGAGTTCAATCTTGGTTTCATCAGACCAGAGAATCTTGTTTCTCAAGATCGAAAGTCCTTTAGGTGCCTTTTGGCAAACTCTAAGCGGCTTGTCATGTGCCTTTTACTAAGGAGTGGCTTCCGTCTGGCCACTCTACCATAAAGGCCTGATTGGTGGAGTGCTGCAGAGATGGTTGTCCTTCTGGAAGGTTCTCCCATCTCCACAGAGGAACTCTAGAGCTCTGTCAGAGTGACCATCGGGTTCCTGGTCACCTCCCTGACTTAGGCCCTTCTCCCTCGATTGCTCAGTTTGGCCGGGCGGCCATCTCTAGGAAGAGTCTTGGTGGTTCCAAACTTCTTCCATTCAAGAAGGATGGCGGCCACTGCGTTCTTGGGGACCTTAAATGCTTCAGAAATGTTTTGGAACCGTTCCCCAGATCTCAGCCTCGCCAAAATCCTGTCTCTGAGTTCTACAGACAATTCCTTCGACCTCATGGCTTGGTTTTTGCTCTGATATGCACTGTCAACTGTAGGACCTTATATAGGCAGGTGTGTGCTTTTCCAAATCATGTCCAATCAATTGAATTTACCACAGGTGGACTCCAATTAAGTTGTAGAAACATCTCAAGGATGATCAATGGAAACAGGAAGTACCTGAGCTCAATTTCGAGTCTCATAGAAAAGGGTCTGAATACTTACGTAAATAAGGTTTTTATTTTTTATACATTTGCAATTCCTATAAACCTGTTTTCGCTTTGTCACCTGTTTTCGCTTCGTCATTATGGGGTATTGTGTGTAGATTGCGAAGGATTTTTATTTATTTAATGAAATTAGAATAAGGCTGTAACTTAGCAAAATGTGGAAAAAGTCAAGGGATCGGAATACTTTCCGAAGGCACTGTACGTGTGATACTGTAGACTAATCAAGAAGGGTAAGAAGGGATCATTGATCAAGGAGTTTATCAGTGGTATTGATGTCAGAATGGTAAAATTAAGGAACGACAGTTGTTAAGACATTAGTTTTGAAGTCATTTTTCCTGTATTTTAAACAAGTAATTAAAGTAAACACTTTTTTTTTTTAAACGAGAGAGACACGTAAAACCTTTGTCTTTCTATTATCTCATACTAAATGTATTGATTTTGGATGGAGGGTTCAAATGGATTATGTATGCACACAGTCTCTAATGTGAGTATTGCTTCATCCTTTGAGAAGTTACATGCGACACCACAAGTTGAAAATAACAAATTATTAGTTATTTTCAAGTTTTACCAGTGTTTTGTGCAGAATAAGTCCTGTGGGGGCTAAAGACAGATCCTTGAGGTCTGCCGTAAATCGTTGTTTACAGAGGATAAACGGGATTTCTTGAGAGCTCACTGAGTTGAACTCTTGTAGAACCTCACCCAAGCGAGCAGCATCTATCACCCAGGATACATGGGATGGACTTGACCTTCTGTGTCAAAACACTGACACCTGGGGAGCAAGTCTGAACACGAGAACATGCTCCAATTTGTAAACGCCTCTCGAACACATCGGTCAAAGCTAATCTTTTGAGGGCAGGGTAGCAACATTTAGAGATGCCATTTCAAATTCTGCATTCATTCATTTTCTTAATATGTCAAACTTCCCACAGGCAGGCTGAATGAGTAGGTCTCCAAAAGGTTCACGGTTTAATTCGCTCGGGCACGTACTGTTGTGCATCACTGTTTCTTCGGTTGAAATGTTGTTAAACATAATTTCCCCTTCTCCTATTTTCCTCTATGGCATATGGAGGAGGCAGAATCACACGCATTGAAGATGAAAGTCTTATCAGTTAGCTTTCAACTTGTAGGCTCTAAACACCACGGATTTCAGGGGTGTTGTTCTGTCTAACCAGGGAACACGCTGTAACAGGGGTGTAAACCCAGGATAATACAGCCCTGATTCAGTCTTCGTCTCAGAGTCTATAATACAGCCCTGATTCAGTCTTCGTCTCAGAGTCTATAATACAGCATTCAGTTAGAAATGTGGACAATAAGGATTCAAAAGCAAATCAAACATAGTTTTCCTTTAATTGATCCCAGTACTTATGAAGGGTTCAATATGTTTAATATGTTGGCACAAGGAATACAATTGGGAGGCAGGGTGAATTTCTACTAGGGCAATTTTAGATCAACGTTATGTATCAAAATTACCATACAGATTGCACTTGCAGTTTTCTACAATAACACTGAAAGGCTATTGCTGCCACATAATCGCAGAGTTAAAAATGGATTCTCATTATGAGCAGCAATAGCTGTATTTATCATATTGCTGCAGTAACTCATTGCTTTTACTGTGTGCTTCAAGTTACTGTGGGCTTCCACATTCATTTAGGAATATATTGAATTTTTCAATAAAAAGTCACTAAAACGGCTATCTCTGCCAGATTTTCCGACACAGAATAACAGAGAAATGGCAGACCGGTTCTTGGGTTATTATCTACTAAATGAAGCCGTGACGATGATGACATTTTAGGCATGTATTCTTTGACACCTATAAATACTATCAAACAGATTTAATTTCTGTAAATACTATGATTACATTACCTCCTCTGGTGATATTATGTAATTTGACTACAAACAGTATAAACTGTAGAAAGATTTATTATGCTATTTTTTTCTGAAGTTATGGCTGGGGCCTCAGGGGCACAGCAGTACCCATAATGTTGTTACCTCAGCACTGAGACATGCTGAGAGTGACTGACATCTCACTCCCATTGCGATGTCTGCCCTTACACAAACATGTCCTCACAATGACCTTAGATCAAAGGTTGTTTCAAATTCGCGGCTTATACAAAGACATTCCCTCACTCATCTCTCTGTTGAGTCTGTCTCTGTCACTGTCTGTGTGTTGTGTCTATCTCTGTCACTGTCTGTGTGTTGTGTCTATCTCTGTCACTGTCTGTGTGTTGTGTCTGTCACTGTCTGTGTGTTGTGTCTGTCTCTGTCACTGTCTGTGTGTTGTGTCTGTCACTGTCACTGTCTGTGTGTTGTGTCTGTCTCTATCACTGTCTGTGTGTGTTGTGTCTATCTCTGTCACTGTCTGTGTGTTGTGTCTGTCAGTGTCTGTGTGTTGTGTCTATCTCTGTCACTGTCTGTGTGTTGTGTCTGTCTCTGTCACTGTCTGTGTGTTGTGTCTGTCTCTATCACTGTCTGTGTGTGTTGTGTCTGTCACTGTCTGTGTGTTGTGTCTGTCTCTGTCACTGTCTGTGTGTTGTGTCTGTCTCTGTCACTGTCTGTGTGTTGTGTCTGTCTCTGTCACTGTCTGTGTGTTGTGTCTATCTCTGTCACTGTCTGTGTGTTGTGTCTGTCACTGTCTGTGTGTTGTGTCTATCTCTGTCACTGTCTGTGTGTTGTGTCTATCTCTGTCACTGTCTGTGTGTGTTGTGTCTATCTCTGTCACTGTCTGTGTGTTGTGTCTGTCACTGTCTGTGTGTTGTGTCTATCTCTGTCACTGTCTGTGTGTTGTGTCTGTCTCTGTCACTGTCTGTGTGTTGTGTCTATCTCTGTCACTGTCTGTGTGTGTTGTGTCTGTCTCTGTCACTGTCTGTGTGTTGTGTCTGTCACTGTCTGTGTGTTGTGTCTATCTCTGTCACTGTCTGTGTGTGTTGTGTCTGTCTCTGTCACTGTCTGTGTGTTGTGTCTATCTCTGTCACTGTCTGTGTGTGTTGTGTCTGTCTCTGGC
Organism: Salvelinus namaycush; assembly: GCF_016432855.1. NCBI lineage: Eukaryota > Metazoa > Chordata > Actinopteri > Salmoniformes > Salmonidae > Salvelinus > Salvelinus namaycush. The sequence continues at coordinate 4,121,172 of NC_052337.1, forward strand.
ACTGTCTGTGTGTTGTGTCTGTCACTGTGTGTGTGTTGTGTCTGTCTCTGTCTCTGTGTGTCATGTGGGTGCTGTCTGTTTTAGAATCTGTGTGTTCTCATGCTCTATGCACACACCGGCACCACAGATAACTTTGTGTTTTTAGCAGTGCTCCTCTTCCCCCACTGAATGAGACAGGCAGGTCAGTGGCAGTGTGTGAGCCATGTATTTTATTTGTTTAGGCAGGCCCTTTCAATCCTCCCTGGTCTGCGTGGTGCTGGGCACTTTTCTGTCGAGGATAATGGAAGGTCAGTGGAGCTGTAATGAATACAAGGAGTCCCCGAGAGAGGCCAAGTTAACAGCTGCTCACAGCTGGCGCAGAGGAGCTGCTCCTCGCTCTCCCTGTTCTGTTAAAAGAGGCCAGTGTGACGGAGGGATTGCACACCCGTGTAAAAATTCCAGCCAACTAGATCGCCTCGTGCACCAGGTATCTATGCCCTGAGTCACATCGCTGAACAAGGCTACAAAACAGGTAGCTTTAATTGTAGAGGATGCATGCAAACTTGTGAGTTACTCAGTGTATATCTATGCGCAAATATACAACATTCTAACATTTGTTTATTGATACGGAATTGGTATCCTTAATACAACATTTAGGTCTATGTTGGAAAAGTTGTCATTATCAAATATGTGTGAAGCTGGATAACAGATGAGGCAAACCTCATATGGTCTTTTTGAGTCCATGCCAAAGCGATTTTTACAGTGTATCTAAAATAGTAATGAAAAGACATGATAAATGACCACATCTTCTAAAGAGCGTGAAAGACAGGATACGAGTTCCCGACAAAAAGGCACGTCTATAGCTGCTGGACAATTACATCACTTTTAAGAAAAGAGCAGAGTAAGAAACTGCTTACTCCCACTCCCACTCCTTACTCCCACTCCCACTCCTTACTCCCACTCCCACTCCTTACTCCCACTCCTTACTCTCACTCCCACTCCTTACTCCCACTCCTTACTCCCACTCCTTACTCCCACTCCCTACTCCCACTCCCACTCCTTACTCCCACTCCTTACTCTCACTCCTTACTCTCACTCCTTACTCTCACTCCTTACTCCCACTCCTTACTCCCACTCCTTACTCCCACTCCTTACTCCTTACTCCCACTCCTTACTCCCACTCCCACTCCTTACTCCCACTCCTTACTCCCACTCCCACTCCTTACTCCCACTCCTTACTCCCACTCCTTACTCCCACTCCTTACTCCCACTCCTTACTCCCACTCCCACTCCTTACTCCCACTCCCTACTCCCACTCCCACTCCTTACTCCCACTCCTTACTACCACTCCTTACTCTCACTCCTTACTCTCACTCCTTACTCCCACTCCTTACTCCCACTCCTTACTCCCACTCCTTACTCCTTACTCCCACTCCTTACTCCTTACTCCCACTCCTTACTCCCACTCCCACTCCTTACTCCCACTCCTTACTCCCACTCCTTACTCCTTACTCCCACTCCTTACTCCCACTCCTTACTCCCACTCCTTACTCCCACTCCCACTCCTTACTCCCACTCCTTACTCCCACTCCCACTCCTTACTCCCACTCCTTACTCCCACTCCCACTCCTTACTCCCACTCCTTACTCCCACTCCTTACTCCCACTCCTTACTCCTTACTCCCACTCCCACTCCTTACTCCCACTCCTTACTCCTTACTCCCACTCCTTACTCCCACTCCTTACTCCCACTCCTTACTCCTTACTCCCACTCCTTACTCCCACTCCCACTCCTTACTCCCACTCCTTACTCCTTACTCCCACTCCTTACTCCCACTCCTTACTCCCACTCCCACTCCTTACTCCCACTCCTTACTCCTTACTCCCACTCCTTACTCCCACTCCTTACTCCCACTCCTTACTCCCACTCCTTACTCCCACTCCTTACTCCCACTCCTTACTCCCACTCCCACTCCTTACTCTCATGATTTTCAAAACCCCCTAGCAGATAGTTTCCCCACTGTATCTCAGGGCATCCAAACACACAGCTAATTTATCCCACTCCCACTCATGAGAGTAAGGAGTGGGAGTGGGATAAATAGATAAATGAGAAAGAGACCTACCACAAACACAATAATAAGCTTAATACTGAAAACTATGGGAAACCTAAAGACCTAAACAGCGGGGAAAGTTGACTCACTCTGCAGGGGCCTAAATGGGACTGTAATATAGGTAACTATATGGAAGTAAAAAGATAAAAGGCAGAGAGAGAAGCAGATATATGCATTTTACCCATGCTGCCTCTGAGCTCAATGTAAGACATCAGTTTCCTTTGATTTCCTCTGAGCACAACTAACGACTGCAAACACAAGAGCTAGTAATTATAGCCCAGATGTCTGGAGAATTGCTCACAGGTTTTTTTCCCTCACTCTCCTTTGTCCCGCCATTTCACAACGAACGCTTAAGTGCCTTTGTCACTGGCACAAAGAGAATGTAGTCTTGTCACATTTGCAGAACTAAAGTAATTTTTTTACGGCTGTGTAAGTGAGAAAGCTAAAAGTAATTTTCACACAGAGAAAAAGCTAAAACAATTTTTATACAGAAATCAGTATGCTTTCATAGCACAGGCTGTAATTCCTGTGATTACTTAAGAGAGATTGATGCTATGTGACCGATATCATCATACAGAAGCATTATTTTGATGTCCCGTTGTATCGCACATCAAAGCCTGTATATGAACAGCAGCTCAGCTCAGTGTCAAACTAACTAACTAAGGACAATTCCTTCGACCTCATGGCTTGGTTTTTGCTCTGACATGCACTGTCAACTGTGGGACCTTATATAGACAGGTGTGTGCCTTTCCAAATCATGTCCAATCAATTGAATTTACCACAGGTGGACTCCAATCAAGTTGTAGAAACATCTCAAGGATGATCAATGGAAACAGGATGCACCTGAGCTCAATTTCCAGTCTCATAGCAAAGGGTAAGTGTCACGACTTCCGCCGAAGTCGGGTCCTCTCCTTGTTCGGGCAGCGTTCGGCGGTCGACGTCACCGGCTTTCTAGCCATCGCCGCTCCATTTTTCATATATCCATTTGTTTTGTCTTGTTCCCTGCACACCTGGTTTTCATTCCCCAATCAATCCATATGTATTTATTCCTCTGTTTCCCATCATGTCTTTGTGTAGGATTGTTTGTGTTACGTGTATTCTGATATTGTGGATATTGTTACATTACTTTTTGTCTATGTTCTGTGTTTTGGGCACATTTTATGTTACTTTGTGCTGTTATTTTGACCGAAATAAAAAGTGCGCCTGTTCACTACACTCTGCTCTCCTGCACCTGACTTCGCCTCAAATACACAATCGTAACAGTAAGGTATCTGTTTTTATTTTATTTTAATTTTAATACATTTGCAAACATTTCTTAAAAACCTGTTTTCACTTTGTCATTATGGGGTATTGTGTGTAGATTGATGAGGGATTTAAAAAGAAAGTAGAATAAGGCTGTAACGTAACAAACATGTGGAAAAAGTCAAGGGGTCTGAATACTTCACGAATGTCCGGTCCATCCATATGCACTACACAGTGTGATTACCTCCCATGCTGTTAGGTCATTTAATGTATTCCATATGATCAAACGTTGCAGCATGTCTGTATCGCACTGTACTCCCAATCACGCTGAGGGTGTGTGTGAACAGACACTAACATCCCTGTCACAATAATCCTAACTGCATTCTGCTAAATATTTTTAGCGCAGCACGGGCGAAGCGGCTGTCACTTTGTGCGTAAGCCTTTCAGTGATGATTTCTAAATAATGAATTGTGAGTTTGAAAGTAACTTTGAATGATATCACCATAAATGATGAGCCCAAGAGCATAAGTGGAAAGATAGAGAAAAATACATTCCTTAGTTTATCTGTAAAATATGGAAAAAATCCAGATCCCTGCATTATTTGATGTGTGTTAGTACAAGATATATAAGACCTTTTACTGTATTCACAATATATAGGTTTCAAGCAGCCAACACTGCATGAAACCGCCTTCATTTTCCCCATTTCTTAAACTGCTTGCAATTAGATGTGTTGGTGCTAGTGGTGATAGTGGAGAAGCATTCTTTATTTTGACAACATGGAGCTGTGTGGGCCAAGCTATCCACAGGCTCTGCGGCACCCTTAAACAAAGTGTTCAGTTCAGGGCTACAGTATGTCTGTAGATATCACCCTTAAACAAAGTGTCCAGTTCAGGGCTACAGTAGGTCTGTGGATATCACCCTTAAACAAAGTGTCCAGTTCAGGGCTACAGTAGGTCTGTAGATATCACCCTTAAACAAAGTGTCCAGTTCAGGGCTACAGTAGGTCTGTGGATATCACCCTTAAACAAAGTGTCCAGTTCAGGGCTACAGTAGGTCTGTAGATATCACCCTTAAACAAAGTGTCCAGTTCAGGGCTACAGTAGGTCTGTGGATATCACCCTTAAACAAAGTGTTCAGTTCAGGGCTACAGTATGTCTGTAGATATCACCCTTAAACAAAGTGTTCAGTTCAGGGCTACAGTAGGTCTGTGGATATCACCCTTAAACAAAGTGTCCAGTTCAGGGCTACAGTAGGTCTGTAGATATCACCCTTAAACAAAGTGTCCAGTTCAGGGCTACAGTAGGTCTGTGGATATCACCCTTAAACAAAGTGTCCAGTTCAGGGCTACAGTAGGTCTGTAGATATCACCCTTAAACAAAGTGTCCAGTTCAGGGCTACAGTAGGTCTGTGGATATCACCCTTAAACAAAGTGTCCAGTTCAGGGCTACAGTATGTCTGTGGATATAACCCTTAAACAAAGTGTCCAGTTCAGGGCTACAGTAGGTCTGTAGATATCACCCTTAAACAAAGTGTCCAGTTCAGGGCTACAGTAGGTCTGTAGATATCACCCTTAAACAAAGTGTCCAGTTCAGGGCTACAGTAGGTCTGTAGATATCACCCTTAAACAAAGTGTCCAGTTCAGGGCTACAGTAGGTCTGTAGATATCACCCTTAAACAAAGTGTCCAGTTCAGGGCTACAGTAGGTCTGTGGATATCACCCTTAAACAAAGTGTCCAGTTCAGGGCTACAGTAGGTCTGTAGATATCACCCTTAAACAAAGTGTCCAGTTCAGGGCTACAGTAGGTCTGTAGATATCACCCTTAAACAAAGTGTCCAGTTCAGGGCTACAGTAGGTCTGTGGATATCACCCTTAAACAAAGTGTCCAGTTCAGGGCTACAGTATGTCTGTGGATATCACCCTTAAACAAAGTGTCCAGTTCAGGGCTACAGTAGGTCTGTAGATATCACCCTTAAACAAAGTGTCCAGTTCAGGGCTACAGTAGGTCTGTGGATATCACCCTTAAACAAAGTGTCCAGTTCAGGGCTACAACATGGCTGTGGATATAACCCTGTTTATTGAGTATGAGGGCCTCAGGAGGAAACAAGTTTTGAAAACTCACTTTTGCTCAAGTTTGATTGAACAACCTCCGTCCCACCTAGATCCGCGTACCCCCTGGGCAACTGCCAGCTCTGTGGCTGTCTTTAAGGTCCGTCTTGTTCTACAGTCCCTCACCTCCGCCATTTTGAAAGCCAAATGTTATTGCAAGGTGCATTAGCAAACAACAGACTTTCACACACTCACTGGCTTTGCCTGGAAATGGTCTGTGTGTGCTTTCTTAAAGTATTTCTGAAGGGAGAGCCCTGTCAGTACAGCGGTAAGGGATACACCCCATCAGCTGTGCAGCTCTCCTGGTCAGAAAAAAAGGCCCATTCTTTCCACTATAGTGTACTCACTGTACAACAGTGTTTTTTCTGGCAAACCCTCTGCCTGCTCTCGGGGGGTGAAGGGGAAGGGGAAAATGTCTTAAAGTTACAATCTGTAACTTTTTTGGGCAACCTGACCGAATTCACATAGAAATGTAAGTTATAGCTCTGTCAATCTCATTGAAAGCAAGTCTAAGAAGCGATAGATCTGATCTATGTGTGCTATTTCTATGCTTCCCATTCATAAGTTTAGCTTTTGTGTCTTTTACCTTGGGTTTTGTACACCAGCTTCAAATGGCTGAAAAGACTACATTTGTGGTTATGGGAAATGTATTTCACAGCAGTTTAGATGTTACAATGATTCTCTACACAATGATTGCTTGTTTTGTTACATAAACTGAAATTAGGCGAACTATTAGAATTTTAGCAACCAGGAAATGGCGGAGCGATTTACACATAGTGCACCTTTTCGGAGGAGCCTCCACCTTTTACATGTTTACTGCACCGAACAGACTTTACATAATAAACGACTACATATACAGTGTATATGGACACTACATAAACATCAAGCTATGAACGCTTGAATGTCAACGGTATGCTAGTAATACGAAAATATGAATGCTAAAATATCTATAGTGTGTTTACTACACGTCACTATATATACACCTCACAATATACAGTACAGCTTAAGGTGTAGCATGTAAAATGTGTGTGTTGTCTCTGGTGTGGTTCATGAGTGTAATGCAATGTTTATCGCTTACATTGTAGATGTATGGACCTTGTACAAAACAACCACTTCATCCTGGCTTCTGCCCTGAAGTAGATTTTTTCTGAAGCGATGGTAGAAGGCGTGCTGAGGAACATTAGCGCATGTTATGGGCAGATGGTTGTTCCAAGTAATCAATGTAAAAAATAAAAAAAAAAGAAGAAAAAGAAATCACTTCGAGAGATACACTGCTGCATACAGAGTTTATTTATTTGATAAACATTGTATTTCTTTATCTATTCGTAGAGACAGCTCAGCTTATAGAACCTAATAAATCATACCAAGTTTCAGAGTTTCCCAAAGGAACCAAATCTACAGTTTTCTGGCGATATTCAAGACACTGGATAATACTCCTCTGTTAGTTACAGCTCAAGAAGACTTCATCAGAATCTAGGAGAATGGAAGGAGAAGGTATTCTGAATGGGTGCTCGTCAATTAAAAAATGCCTAGCGTAAGACTAATTAAAACTGACTCCAAGATGTGATGGGACGGAGTGATCATTAATACCTGCCAACAAGCATGCTAACATGCTAACCGTTCTAACATGCTAACCGTGCAATGTTTATCACAAATGAATGACTAGTTGATATTCCACATGAGGTGGGGTAGAAATCACCATACACTGAAATGTAACCTCCATCCTCATTCACTGTCTCGTATACTTTAAACTGTCTCCTATACTGTAACTGCGTTCATATCTTAAAGATCCCACTGTTATTATGCTAGCATCCACGCTAGCAGGCGGCACCTCGCCTTCCCACTCTCAGTCCCGATCGGGCCAATCTTCCTGACCTGTCCAAACCTCAAAGCTCCATAAAGTCTGCCCGCGGCCTGGGCCAGGACTGGGCCGCAGTGCAGGGACTGTTTGACTAAGGGTCTGATCATTCCAGCCTCGCCGGCCCAGTATTTACTCTCCTGGACAATGTGCTGCCTGTTGAGAGCACAGACCCTGCCATGTGTGTGCCAGAGTGTTGGGCTGGCCCTGAGTACCTACTCCCACACCAAGTCCACTTTGTTCAGCTCCAGAGTCCGCCACTGAATCCCCTCTATGTCAGCTAGAGCAAGATGCATGGTGGCAGGGCCATAAAAGCTATTAGCATTAGCCACCGACCTGCTAAAGACTTAATGTGTGTATATTCCTCGTTGGTTGCTTTTCAAATAGGTTTTCTTTACACAGTTACTGTGGATTCAACCTGGTATGCAGTCAGTACTTGGTGGCTCATTAAAAAAAACACAGTTGCGCATCCCCAGCATTAAACCTTTTCATGGAGTGTAACCGGAGAGCGGAGCTCAGAATTGCTTTTCGTTGTTAAGGGCACTGTAAGCAAGCATTTCTCACTAGTTAGGGTGACACTGTAAACCATGGCGTTACAAGCTCTGACTGGCTGTGCACTGCGTGGAAAATTGCTCTGGTGAATTTAAAAACTTTGTGTGCATCTTTAACCCTCCGAACAATTGCACCTTTGACTTTCTTTAAAAAAGCGTGTCAGAACTGGGAAAGAGAGTTTAGGGCGTTCTGAGAAATTGCTGTGTCATTTGTAATGGAAAAGTTTGTGGAATTACATCATGTGGAATGTCAAGGAACTAATTTGGTCTAAACGTCGCTCATTTCATTTGCAAGGTGCGCGGGCTAAACAAGACTACTCACTTACCAACGTTTCCTTTACATTAAAGTGACTGAAACAAGTCATATCATCCTTAGACATGTCTTCATGACACATCATGAAATGGATAGCACCATACTAGTCTGTGAAGTGTTATGTCCCGACCTCTGTTTTTAACATCTGATGTCTGTTTGGATATAATGTTGTCATGGCTACCATGTTCACCTGCCCCTGGGACTGCAGATGGAAATGACACGTTAGATACATCTAAACTTGTCATTTCTCACTTGTGAGACTTATGTTTTGTTGTACATTGTCCTGATTCAAATAAACCTAATGAATAAATCAATAAAATGAAAACGTTGTACACTGATGAAGTTCTGAATACATGAACACATCAAACACTAGAAAAGATAGAAACATTTCCCCTGTTTGAGGAAGCGCTTTTAAGCTCAACACCAATGCTGTTTGTGGTCAGCTTGTTGCTGATACGAGCTCTAGCAGCGCTGCACGCTACGTTTCTTCGCTCTTCGATGTGGCCTCTTTGCATACTGATTCAATTCTGCATCAGCAGTCTTAACGGTGCACGGTCTATAACATATTCCACTGATGCAGCAAAGTTGGACTGGAGTCTAATTATTCAAATGAAATAAATTAATTACTGTATTACTGCTGTAACAAATGCTTGCAAGCTATTATGCTGCTGGTGTTATCTAAACTAGGGATGCTAAAAGTTATTAAAGGACCTGAGGGAAAAAGCCTTTAACAGCCAAAAGAGTTCCATCCGGTCCAATTGTTTCACTTAATATTACAAATAGAGGGAGATGAAGTTCCAGGGTACACAAAGGGGGATAAATGCTGGGTAGACTACTGAATATGCTGAGCATAGTTGTGGCCAATTGATGCAAGCAAATACAAATTCCCCAGAAAATGAGCTCATGGAAAGAAATCAAGTGACGGAGGCAACAATATCACATCATGTTTTCAACAATATCACATCATGTTTTCAACAATATCACATCATGTTTTCATCAATATCACATCATGTTTTCATCAATATCACATCATGTTTTCATCAATATCACATCATGTTTTCATCAATATCACATCATGTTTTCATCAATATCACATCATGTTTTCATCAATATCACATCATGTTTTCATCAATATCACATCATGTTTTCATCAATATCACATCATGTTTTCATCAATATCACATCATGTTTTCATCAATATCACATCATGTTTTCAATCAATATCACATCATGTTTTCATCAATATCACATCATGTTTTCATCAATATCACATCATGTTTTCATCAATATCACATCATGTTTTCATCAATATCACATCATGTTTTCATCAATATCACATCATGTTTTCATCAATATCACATCATGTTTTCAACAATATCACATCATGTTTTCATCAATATCACATCATGTTTTCATCAATATCACATCATGTTTTCAACAATATCACATCATGTTTTCATCAATATCACATCATGTTTTCAACAATATCACATCATGTTTTCAACAATATCACATCATGTTTTCATCAATATCACATCATGTTTTCATCAATATCACATCATGTTTTCATCAATATCACATCATGTTTTCATCAATATCACATCATGTTTTCAATGAAGCGCCTATTATTCACTATGAAGAAAACCAACTACATGCACACACACACACACACGCGCACGCACGTATGTAAGTACGCACACACGAACACTAGCACACACACACGCACACACACACACACACACACAGAGTGGCCTGGCGTCAGCATCCCAGACTTTAATTCATGACCACTCTCTCTCCTAACTGACCGAAAGATCTAGGAAGAAGTTATTGCTTTGATGTCCTAATCAGGAATCCATAGCGATGCAGGGAAACTCCGTCTGGGAAACTGCCTCGGCTGCCAAAACGGACTGCCTTAGAGCTTCAGGTTGATGGGATCCTGCAGATGTCCCTATCAATACATCAACACCCTGTAGATTGTATTGTTTTTAAATAGGCATCTCTACATGTTTAAACACACTGGCAGATTGTAGAGCCTAAGGCCTCGATAGATCCATTAACGTACTCTGCATTACGAGTCAGAACAAGGCTACTCTGCTTCTAAGATTTCATATTAAAGACACAACATTTAAATTCAGAGGTCAATCTGGAAGATACATACATTGATCAAATGTGGTCTTGAGGACATACCCTCAACGAAAGCCTTGGAGGATTTGGACGAAGGCCAACAGCCTCCTGCTTTACAAAAAATATATACAGAAGTAGTAGAGGTGCATGTTATTAATACACATGAAATAAGGAAGGCACAGACGAAAGACAACCTAAATAATTGGTCCGTTTCCTTGTCTGAAACATAGTTTGTCTTTTCTACCGGTAAGCTCATACAGCATGGGGATGAGGAAGAGGTTGTGTTCTGGACTTCTGCTCTCCCAGCGTTCCTCTCTGAATTCCCATGCAGCAATGTGGCAAGGGCCTTCCTTTAACCCAAAGAGAGGATGTAGGAAGCCTTCAAGGCCCAAGACAGGCAGATGCCACTTTGATAAAAGGTAACTGGAAAAGTGGAAGGAGGAAAAACAACGACGTTTAAAAAAAAAAGGCCTCCAGACACGTCACCATGAAATCACTCACGTCAGATACCAAATCTGCCTGCTGTTCCTGATTTTTTTTTTTAAAGCAGTCCTTCAACCACACACATAATAGGCTACTACATTATAGCTATTGAAATAGCATTCCTTTCTGTTCACCCTAGTCCTTACAATAATATCATTGCTATTCATCCCTCTAGCAACGACATGCAGAGATCAGCAAAGGTTATGTAATGGAAAGACATTCTTTCAACAGAGTGCTTACTGCATGTCCATAGAAAAACTACGAGCAAGCTTTTAGCTTGGCACATACCCCAGGGCACTTTACAGATACATTTTTAAATGTTATCCATTTTCCACAGCGATATATTTACCGAAGAAAGTCTGATGGACTAATCCAGGTATAAGCTTGGACCACTGGGGTTTTGAACCCACAACCTTCTGTTACAAGCCCTGATCCACATACTGTATACTGCTGTACTCTGCCTCTGGCGATGATTAATGCATTATATCTATGAAATGAAGCCATATATCATAGAAGCCATATTTCACTTACCATAGCATCAGCAGTGAGGGGACTGCACATCAAACTCTACGGCTTGGGAGAGTAGGCCTTCAGGGACTCTTATTATTTGAGTCAGGAAGGACTCTCTTTGGATGTAATTTAAAGTATTCCGTAATACCAAGCTGCTTTCTGCATTATTATTATGACATTTTCCGAAGGAGTGTTCCAGCTTGATTCCATGCAGAGGCAGACATTTTGTAATAATGATCTTGAGACTGCAAGGTAAAATAATGGAAGAGAGGCTGAAGAAGGACCTTGGCAGATAACATGGAGTGTCTGCAGGACACTTTAGCTGCATCCCAAATGGCATCCTAAGCCTTATCTAGCGCATTACATTTGACCAGAGCACACAAGGTCACAAGTAGTGCACTATCTAGGGATTAGGATGCCAAATTGGAATGAGGCCTTTGCCCCAGCTGGCCAGCAGAGGCTGGGAATGTCTGGAACAGATTGTTTCCTCCTGCTCATGTTATAGGAGCAGGTCTGTATGCTAGTCTAGACAGCCTGAATGCTGATGGTCTATTTTCACATCACATAGTTTGAGGAAATCTCCTTATACCAAAAAAAAATATATATAATAACAAAAATCCCAGGACAAAGTCCTCAACAGGGATTTTTTTTTTTTTTTTTTTAATACTGTCACAAATAACATCAGCTTGGCCCTTATCTAAAATACTTTAAATACACGTAATTTATCATGAGGACTGAAAATGCTCCATCTACTGTATATTGGAGACAATGCTGCTGGTTGTTGTATAATAACTAACATTTATCTTTGACAGCCAATGGCTCTAGATGGGTCCATGCAATGTAAAGTGACCCTGTTAAAGAACCAAGCTTCCCTCACTTGTCAACAAACCCTTAATGACAGATAATAAAAAAAGAAATGTCCTTTCTCCCCTTCAGAGGACATCTCCAGATCAACACGAGCATCTGGCATCAAGTTACACAAAATACAGTCGCCCGGACAAGAAGCGGGTGGATCCTTTCCCAATCATATGAGGAAACGGTTATGAGATACTATAAATAATGAACTACTAATGGTAATAGTGAGGTACTATAAATAATGAGCTACTAAGGATAATGCCGAGGTACTTTAAATAATGAACTACTAAGGATAATGCCGAGGTACTTTAAATAATGAACTACTAAGGATAATGCCGATGCACTATAAATAACAAACTACGAAGGATAATGCTGAGGTACTATAAATAATGAACTACTAAGGATAATGCTGATGTACCATAAATAATGAACTACTAAGGATAATGCTGATGTACTATAAATAACGAACTACTAAGGATAATGCTGAGGTACTATAAATAAAGCACTACCAAGGATAATGCCGAGGCACTATAAATAAGGAACTACTAAGGATAATGCTGAGGTACTATAAATAATGAACTACTAAGGGTAAGGTTGCGAAGCACCACAGATAATGCCTTCCGGGCCAGCAGTTTGGGCTAATGAGGAGATGTTTAGACAGGCATATAAAGCTGATTTTAACCAGGTTTGAGAAACACTGGTCTAGAGAGGCATATAAAGCTGATTTGTATGGTGCAGATGGGAAGGAAAGATATAGGGTTAGGCAATGGAAAGATATAAGAATCAGTCTACTTGTCATGATGACCCAGGCCGGGATCAGTGGATTCTACTTGTCATGATGACCCAGGCCGGGGTCAGTGGATTCTACTTGTCATGATGACCTAGGCCGGGGTCAGTGGATTCTACTTGTCATTCAACATGTTGATGTATAGATATAGACCCAGGAAAACACAAGGCCTGTAAACTGACAAGGGAATCCATGTATTTCCTGGATGTGTATTTTTCAAAATACTATCCTGGTCCTTTTCCTCACTACAAGTTTACGTAATGGTGCTTGTCTACTTTTAACGCAGGGATTTTTTACAACCATGACTCTCTATTTCCACTGTGTACTGTAGCCGTCGCCAAGAGACTGACTGAACAGGCCTAGTCGTGCACTGCATGTAAATGTGACTTGATTAAAAACATCTGCATGATGAGAGGCAGAGTGTTATTTCAAGTTAAAAGGTTGAAAACATTTTTAGGTTCAGGAGAGAATTCCCCTCATTCATCGTTCTGAAACTAAAGGTAGCATCAAACCCTTGAAGTCAAAACCCTTCATGTCATACGATAATAGTATACTGGTCTGTGGCATCCAGCCCTTTTTATGTTCAGAGGATGGCGAATACGTATCCTGCAATTCATCACTCTACAAAAGCGGCTCTCTGCAATGTTAACATTCTTTTTTAACTCGTGGAATATGTATTTATGTTGAAACCCAGTCAGACTGTGCAGAAGTCAATGAGGGCAAAGTGAGGTTTAATGGAACACATGCATAGTATACAGGGAGCTCCTAAAGTATTGGGACGGTGACACATTTGTTGTTGTTTTGACTCCGTACTCAAGCACGTTGGAATGGAAATGATACAATGACTATGAGGTCAAAGTGCAAACTGTCCGCTTTCATTTTCATCCATATCGGCTGAACCGTTTAGAAATTACAGCACTTTTTGTACATAGTCCCCCATTTTAAGGGACAAAAAGTATTGGGACAAATTCACTTATATGTTTATTAAAGTAGTCATAAGTTCAGTATTTGGTCCCATATTCTTAGCACGCAATTACTACATCAGGCTTGTGACTGTTTGTTTTGGTTGTGTTTCAGATTATTTTGTGCCCAATAGAATTTAATGGTCAATAATATATTGTCATTTTGGAGTCACTTGTATTGTAAATAAGATTGTAATATATTTCTATACATTTCTACAGTAATGTGGATGCTACCATGATTATGGATAATCCTGAAGGAATCGTGAACAATGACACAAGTGAGGAAGTTAGATGTACAGATATCATATCCCCCCCCCCTGTCATTGTAATGGTGAGAGGTTAGCATGTCTTGGGGGTATGATATTTGTGCGTCTGTTATTCATGATTCATTCATTATTATCCTTAAAATAATCTCAAACACACCCAAAATAAAGAGCAAATGCATCCAACAAGTTTGCAGAAATTAATCTGCATTTTACTACATAGGGCAGCTGTCAAAATATTTCATTGCATTGCCCAAGAAGAACAATCAAGGAGCCAACATCATTCCTTATGGAAAAGTTTACAAATACAACCTGCTTGGAATATGGGACCAAATACTAAACTTGTGACTACTTTACTACACACACAAGTGAATTTGTCCCAATACTTTTGGTCCCCTAAAATGGGGGGACCATGAACAAAAAGTGCTGTAATTTGTAAACGATTCACCCGATATGGTTAAAAACGCCCTCAAATTAAAGCGGACAGTCTGCACTTTAACCTCATAGTCATTGTATCATTTCAAATTCAAAGGGCTGGAGTACAGAGACAAAACAACCAAAAATGTGTCTCTGTCTGAATACTTTTGGAGCTCACGGTATGAAAACTCAAGAGGAAAATAAATCGCTCTCAGGGGAATAGTTTTGTGCCTGCACCGCAATGCCCTTATAAAGATATGGCGCAGGGTCTTGTAAACTGATTTCAACATTCTTCAATGCTCTTTTTACCTAATATTTGAGATAGTAAAACTGGAAACAGGATAAGTGTAAGCCCCATAGAGTGGTCCTATTACAATATAATATATATTTTTTAAAACATCACAGGAAATGTCACAGTTCAGGTGTTGCACCTCTTCAAAAAGGGACGTTGTAACAAACAGGCAGAGAGAAAAGCGGGGACGTGTAGCTAATGCAACAGGAAGTTGAAAGGAGTATTCTGCTGCTGCCCATGTGGCGGGTAGCAGGCATGATGAAAGCCACATGTCGGGGAGGAATGACACTCTTTAGCCCCTGCAGATGGAGATAGGGCAAACTCCTTGCAACAGACTGGCTATTGACAACTGAGCTGACACAAGCTGTGGTTTTACCATTCCAAAGACACCGAAGATGACAAACAATGCGGGAGAATGTCTCGGCTAGTCACACATTTCTTCTCCCTCGGCTGCTCGCGGTTGACAACAGTCAACGTGTTTGCCAGCTTGTGGAATAATCTGAGCAGTATGAATACACATGAAGTGTGCAGTTGGATGACTGTCAGTTGGATGAAACATAGCTGGCAGGTTTCACAGAAACACCACCTTCACAGAAACACCACCTTCACAGAAACACCCTCTTCAGCTGCATTTAAATACTTTAGTCAATTCTTGATGATGACTTGACAATACTTGGAGGCTTGGAAAATATAAACAACATCTTATGTGTTCAACTTATGTTGAGAAGTGAGAGCGGAAATAGAAGAGGCTGCCACTGTAACTACACGAAGCATATCGGGTAACCCATAGACATCGTCCTAATTACCACACAAAGCCCTAGGAGATAGGCTACTACAAAAAAATAATGCTTGTTCTGTGTACTTGCCTAATGTGAGACAAGAGACTCTCCGAAATGGACTGAGATCCTATTCAGTCATCCAGAATGACAGTAAGGATGTCAAGCCGCTTTAGGCTTCAGATATTCAGATGTAACTAGAGCAGCAGAGCTCCGTGGGTCTTCTGCAGTTTTGCACGTTCTTGCAGTGGGAGTTCGCTGCTCTCCCGTACATCACTGCAGATACATAATGTCAGTAATCAGGGAGAGAGGCAGAGAGGCAGAGTTCCCTCCTTCCCTTTCATCTTCCTCTAGCCCTTCATAATTCATGTGTGTGCACCTCAGGCAGAAAGTCTACGGTCAGGTGTGTAATTACGGCTCTCTCCTTCCTTCTTTTTCTATAACTCCCCTCCTCTCCATGATGACAGGAGTCCATCTTCTTATCTGTTTTAATTACACTGAACAAAAAATATAAATGCAACATGTAAAGTGTTGGTCCAGTGTTTCATGAGCTGAAATAAAAGATCCCAAAAATGTTCCATACGCACAACAAAAGCTTATTTCTCTAAAATTCTGTGCACAATTGTGTTTACATTCCTGTTAGTGAGCATTTCTCATTTGCCAAGACAATCCATCCACCTGAAGCTGATTAAACAGCATGATCATTAGACAGGTGCTGGGGACAAGAAAAGGCCACTCTAAAATGTGCAGTTTTGTAACACAACACAATTCCACAGATTGCTAAAGTTTTGAGGGAGCGTGCAATTGGCATGCTGACTGCAAGAATGTCCACCAGAGCTGTTGACAGAGAACTGACCATAAGCCGCTTCCAATGTCATTTTAGAGAATTGGGCAATCGTCCAACTGGCCTCACGACCGCAGACCTTGTGTCCAGAACATCTACATCCCACTTCTTCACCTGCGGGATCGTTTGTGACCAGCCACACGGACAGCTGATGAAACTGAGGGGTATTTCTGTCTGTAATAAAGCTCTTTTGTGCGGAACAATTCATTCTGATTGGCTGTGCCCCTGCCCAGTCATGTGAAATCAATAGATTAAATCAATAGATTAGGGCCTACTGAATGTACTTCAATTCAACTCAGTAAAACCATTAAAATTGTTGTTGTGTTTATATTTTTGTTCAGTATCGACGTTCAGAGTGCATGCACCACTTTTACTGCAGGAAGTAAATAATTATATTCTACAGGTTGATAATTCTATTCTATTCTGGTTTATCGGGTCATAATATCATCTCTTCGCGGTCCACTTAGCACGGCGCGTGCACGCTCCGGCAGTTAAATAAAGATGGGAATGACAGATAGATCAAATAGATATAGATCGCTATCTCAATTTGGGAATGCCAATGACTGCTCCTGATCGGAGCGCCGTGGCTGTTTTAGTGGGGACGGGAGCATGGCTGTCTGGTAGAGCAAGGGGCAGGGGATATTCTGTTTTAGTGGGGACGGGAGCATGGCTGTCTGGTAGAGCAAGGGGCAGGGGATATTCTGTTTTAGTGGGGACGGGAGCATGGCTGTCTGGTAGAGCAAGGGGCAGGGGATATTCTGTTTTAGTGGGGACGGGAGCATGGCTGTCTGGTAGAGCAAGGGGCAGGGGATATTCTGTTTTAGTGGGGACGGGAGCATGGCTGTCTGGTAGAGCAAGGGGCAGGGGATATTCTGTTTTAGTGGGGACGGGAGCATGGCTGTCTGGTAGAGCAAGGGGCAGGGGATATTCTGTTTTAGTGGGGACGGGAGCATGGCTGTCTGGTAGAGCAAGGGGCAGGGGATATTCTCACAGTATGCCCATTGCAAATGTGTCTGCAATGCAGACCTTGAAGGGGAGGAAGCGCTTTTTTGACCTCTGGCTCTCGGGTCAGGGTTTAAACCCATGGTAGGACGTATTGTCCCCCTATCCATCAGGGAAGGGCACGTTTACCTTGCAGTCACGCTGTGACCCCTTCAATCAACAGTGCCAACTGGAAACACGGGACCGTCACCAATGGGTACCGACAGAGGAGTGATTACCATTTCTAAGTGGTTAGCAGTCTAAAATTGGATCATACGATGTATACGATGAATAATATCTCCATGTATTTGAAAAGGACTTGCAGTACGTGCTGTTTTAGAGTTTCCGTGTGTTGGGCTCAAAACGAATGACAGAAATGAATACAATGTGATTTTTTATTTTTTTTATGATAATTTCAATGGGGAAATGTTTATATTATGCTAATTCCAGTCATTTTAATCATACAGCGGCAACAATGTAAGCCTACAGCTTCAAATGATGAGTACTTTTTGACATCCCAAGGTTAATGAGAGTTTACAGAAATATGCCAAATAAACAAGCCACTGCATCGTTTCTGAAGATGAAGAGAATGCGGGAGCCATTGTTGTGGCAATCAGCGTAACATACTGTCATTCCTCTTCAACTAACTGTACAGGAAGTCTACTGTGGTTGGGCATATCCAGATGAAAAGAGGATAACAATGCTATCCGCATTGAAATTAGCCCAATTCTCCTTTCTTGCTCGCTGCGAGAATATAAATGGGAGATGTCAAGGCTTTTCGTCTTCATAGGGCCTTATCTGCAATATAATCCTTTGGAGAGGGTTTTGCTGTATTGTGACACTATGGTGTCGTGGAAACGTGTTGACAAGACATGCTGCGACGTTGCGGAAGCAGCGACAAGGTCCTCGGTGCCAATTATTTCCAGGTTACGGGGACTAACAAAGCGGGATGATTAATTAAGACTTCCTGCCAAAAGGCAATTGTGACAGAGCTGATGGAAGGAGGTCATCGAGATATCATTGCTTCTTATTGGTCCGCGACACCGTTTTTCTAAAGTGACAGAGAGAGATAACAATCTGTCCTTTGTATATGCAATTAAAAAAGCATTCCTCATGTCAGATACTTCACAGAGATTGGGAAATAGGATTGATGTGAGTAACCATTTCAGAGGGACTGTGTAGTGCGTTTTCAGAGGAACCGCCTATTGCATTTTCAGAGGGACTGTCTAGTGACTTTTTATTTATTTGATTTATTTAACCTTAAGTCAGTTAAGAACAAATTATTATTTACAATGACGGTCTACCCCGACCTAACCCGGACGATGCTGGGCCAATTGTGCGCCGCCCTATGGGATTCCCGATCACGGCCGGTTGTGATACAGCCCGGGATCGAACCCGGGTCTGTAGTGACGCGTCTAGCACTGCAATGCAGTGCCTTAGACTGCTGGGCCACTCTGGATCCCGAGGGATTGCATAGTGCCTTTTCAGAGGAACCTCCTATAGAACAATGTTATAGTCTGGGATACAGAACACTGTTATAGTCTGGGATACAGAACACTGTTATAGTCTGGGATATAGAACACTGTTATAGTCTGGGATATAGAACACTGTTATAGTCTGGGATACAGAACACTGTTATAGTCTGGGATATAGAACACTGTTATAGTCTGGGATACAGAACACTGTTATAGTCTGGGATACAGAACACTGTTATAGTCTGGGATACAGAACACTGTTATAGTCTGGGATACAGAACACTGTTATAGTCTGGGATACAGAACACTGTTATAGTCTGGGATACAGAACACTGTTATAGTCTGGGATACAGAACACTGTTATAGTCTGGGATACAGAACACTGTTATAGTCTGGGATATAGAACACTGTTATAGTCTGGGATACAGAACACTGTTATAGTCTGGGATACAGAACACTGTTATAGTCTGGGATACAGAACACTGTTATAGTCTGGGATACAGAACACTGTTATAGTCTGGGATATAGAACACTGTTATAGTCTGGGATACAGAACACTGTTATAGTCTGGGATACAGAACACTGTTATAGTCTGGGATATAGAACACTGTTATAGTCTGGGATACAGAACACTGTTATAGTCTGGGATACAGAACACTGTTATAGTCTGGGATACAGAACACTGTTATAGTCTGGGATACAGAACACTGTTATAGTCTGGGATACAGAACACTGTTATAGTCTGGGATATAGAACACTGTTATAGTCTGGGATACAGAACACTGTTATAGTCTGGGATATAGAACACTGTTATAGTCTGGGATACAGAACACTGTTATAGTCTGGGATACAGAACACTGTTATAGTCTGGGATACAGAACACTGTTATAGTCTGGGATATAGAACACTGTTATAGTCTGGGATACAGAACACTGTTATAGTCTGGGATACAGAACACTGTTATAGTCTGGGATATAGAACACTGTTATAGTCTGGGATACAGAACACTGTTATAGTCTGGGATACAGAACACTGTTATAGTCTGGGATACAGAACACTGTTATAGTCTGGGATATAGAACACTGTTATAGTCTGGGATACAGAACACTGTTATAGTCTGGGATATAGAACACTGTTATAGTCTGGGATACAGAACACTGTTATAGTCTGGGATACAGAACACTGTTATAGTCTGGGATATAGAACACTGTTATAGTCTGGGATACAGAACACTGTTATAGTCTGGGATACAGAACACTGTTATAGTCTGGGATACAGAACACTGTTATAGTCTGGGATACAGAACACTGTTATAGTCTGGGATACAGAACACTGTTATAGTCTGGGATATAGAACACTGTTATAGTCTGGGATATAGAACACTGTTATAGTCTGGGATACAGAACACTGTTATAGTCTGGGATACAGAACACTGTTATAGTCTGGGATACAGAACACTGTTATAGTCTGGGATACAGAACACTGTTATAGTCTGGGATATAGAACACTGTTATAGTCTGGGATACAGAACACTGTTATAGTCTGGGATACAGAACACTGTTATAGTCTGGGATACAGAACACTGTTATAGTCTGGGATATAGAACACTGTTATAGTCTGGGATACAGAACACTGTTATAGTCTGGGATACAGAACACTGTTATAGTCTGGGATACAGAACACTGTTATAGTCTGGGATACAGAACACTGTTATAGTCTGGGATACAGAACACTGTTATAGTCTGGGATACAGAACACTGTTATAGTCTGGGATACAGAACACTGTTATAGTCTGGGATACAGAACACTGTTATAGTCTGGGATATAGAACACTGTTATAGTCTGGGATACAGAACACTGTTATAGTCTGGGATATAGAACACTGTTATAGTCTGGGATATAGAACACTGTTATAGTCTGGGATACAGAACACTGTTATAGTCTGGGATACAGAACACTGTTATAGTCTGGGATACAGAACACTGTTATAGTCTGGGATACAGAACACTGTTATAGTCTGGGATATAGAACACTGTTATAGTCTGGGATACAGAACACTGTTATAGTCTGGGATACAGAACACTGTTATAGTCTGGGATACAGAACACTGTTATAGTCTGGGATACAGAACACTGTTATAGTCTGGGATATAGAACACTGTTATAGTCTGGGATACAGAACACTGTTATAGTCTGGGATACAGAACACTGTTATAGTCTGGGATACAGAACACTGTTATAGTCTGGGATACAGAACACTGTTATAGTCTGGGATACAGAACACTGTTATAGTCTGGGATACAGAACACTGTTATAGTCTGGGATATAGAACACTGTTATAGTCTGGGATACAGAACACTGTTATAGTCTGGGATACAGAACACTGTTATAGTCTGGGATACAGAACACTGTTATAGTCTGGGATACAGAACACTGTTATAGTCTGGGATATAGAACACTGTTATAGTCTGGGATACAGAACACTGTTATAGTCTGGGATATAGAACACTGTTATAGTCTGGGATACAGAACACTGTTATAGTCTGGGATACAGAACACTGTTATAGTCTGGGATATAGAACACTGTTATAGTCTGGGATACAGAACACTGTTATAGTCTGGGATACAGAACACTGTTATAGTCTGGGATACATGGATGAGCTATGCTGAGAATACAGTATGTACAGCAGAGGTTATATGAATGAGCTATGCTGAGAATACAGTATGTACAGCAGAGGTTATATGGATGAGCTATGTTGAGAATACAGAATACGGTATGTATGTACATAGGGCAGCAGTCTCTAAGGTGCAGGGTTGCGTACCGGGTGGTAGTCGGCTAGTAACAGTGACTAAAGTTCAGGACCTGGTCTGATGGCCTGGAGATAGAAGCTGTTTTTCAGCCTCTCGGCGCTAGCTTTGATGCGCCTGTACAGTCTCCGCCTTCAGGATGATAGCGGGGTGAACAGGCCGTGGCTCAGGTGGCTGAGGTCCATGATGATGTTCTTGGCCTTCCTGTGACACCGGGTCCAGAAAATGTCCTGGAGGGCAGGCAGTGTGCCCCCAGTGATGCATTAGGCTGACCGCACCACCCACTGGAGAGCTCTGCGGTTGCGGGCGGTGCAGTTGTCGTACCAGGTGGTGATACAGCTTGACAGAATGCTCTTGATGGTGCATCTATAGAAGTTTGTGAGGGTCTTACGGACCAAGTAGAATTTCTTCAGCCTCATGATGTTGAAGAGGTGCTGTTGCCGGTGTTGGTGAAGACCATTTCAGGTCCTCAGTAATGTGCACGCATCAAATCAAATCAAATGTATTTGTCACATACACATGGTTAGCAGATGTTAATGCGAGTGTAGTGAAATGCTTGTGCTTCTACTTCCGACCATGCAGTCATATCTAACAAGTAATCTAACCGAACAATTTCACAACAACTACCTTATATACACAAGTGTAAAGGAATGAATAACAATATGTAGATAAAAATATATGAATGAGTGATGGCCGAACGGCATAGGCAAGATGCAGTAGATGGTATAGAGTACAGTATGTA
This sequence comes from Salvelinus namaycush, assembly GCF_016432855.1. Classification (NCBI taxonomy): domain Eukaryota; kingdom Metazoa; phylum Chordata; class Actinopteri; order Salmoniformes; family Salmonidae; genus Salvelinus; species Salvelinus namaycush. The sequence continues at coordinate 4,143,650 of NC_052337.1, forward strand.
CATATGAGATGAGTAATGTAGGGTATGAGAACATTATATAAAGTGGCATTGTTTAAAGTGGCTAGTGATACATTTAATTACATCAAGATGGCAAGATGCAGTAGATGGTATAGCGTACAGTATATACATATGAGATGAGTAATGTAGTGTAAGTAAACATTATATAATATAAAGTGGCTAGTGATACATTGATTACATCAATTTTTCCATTATTAAAGTGGCTGGAGTTGAGTCAGTATGTTGGCAGCAGCCACTCAATGTTAGTGATGGCTGTTTAACAGTCTGATGGCCTTGAGATAGAAGCTATTTTTCAGTCTCTCGGTCCCCGCTTTGATGCACCTGTACTGACCTCGCCTTCTGGATGATAGCGGGGTAAACAGGCAGTTGCTCGGGTGGTTGTTGTCCTTGATGATCTTTATGGCCTTCCTGTGACATCGGGTGGTGTAGGTGTCCTGGAGGGCAGGTAGTTTGCACCTGGTGATGCATTGTGCAGACCTCACTACCCTCTGGAGAGCCTTCCGGTTATGGGCGGAGCAGCTGCCGTACCAGGCGGTGATACAGCCTGACACTATGCTCTCAATTGTGCATCTGTAAAAGTTTGTGAGTGTTTTTGGTGACAAGCCGAATTTCTTCAGCCTCCTGAGGTTGTCCATCCTTGACTAGTCTCTCAAAGCACTTCATGATGACAGAAGTGAGTGTTACAGGGCGGTAGTCATTTAGCTCAGTTACCTTAGCTTTCTTGGGAACAGGAACAATGGTGGCCCTCTTGAAGCATGTGGGAACAGCAGACTGGGATAAGGATTGATTGAATATGTCTGTAAACACACCAGCCAGCTGGTCTGCGCATGCTCTGAGGACGCGGCCGGGGATGCCGTCTGGGCCTGCAGCCTTGCGAGGGTTAACACGTTTAAATGTTTTACTCACGTTGGCTACAGTGAAGGAGAGCCCGCAGGTTTTGGTAGCGGGCCGTGTCAGTGGCACTGTATTGTCCTCAAAGCGAGCAAAAAAGTTGTTTAGTCTGTCTGGGAGCAAGGCATCTTGATCCGCGATGGGGCTGGTTTTTCTTTTGTAGTCCGTGATTGACTGCAGACACTGCCACATACCTCTCGTGTCTGAGCCGTTGAATTGCGACTCCACCTTGTCTCTGTACTGACGCTTAGCTTGTTTGATTGCCTTGCCTCTCTCAAAAAGTGCAGTGTATAAAGTCTTTGAAATCTGCTGTCCCTGCCACTGCCTGTCACCAAGGGAGTACCCCAAGGCTCAATCCAAGGCCCCACGCTCTTCTCAATTTACATCAACAACAAAGCTCAGGCAGTAGGAAGCTCTCTCATCCATTTATATGCAGATACAGTCTTATACTCAGCTGGCCCCTCCCCGGAATTTGTGTTAAATGCTCTACAACAAAGCTTTCTTAGTGTCCAACAAGCTTTCTCTACCCTTAACCTTGTTCTGAACACCTCCAAAACAAAGGTCATGTGGTTTGTTAAGAAGAATGCCCCTCTCTCCACCGGTGTGATTACTACCTCTGAGGGTTTAGAGCTTGAGGTAGTCACCTCATACAAGTACTTGGGAGTATGGCTAGACAGTACACTGTCCTTCTCTCAGCACATATTAAAGCTGCAGGCTAAAGTTAAATCTAGACTTGGTTTCCTCTATCGTAATCACTCCTCTTTCACCCCAGCTCCCAAACTAACCCTGATTCAGATGACCATCCTACCCATGCTAGATTACGGAGACATAATTTATAGATCGGCAGGTAAGGGTGCTCTCGAGCGGCTAGATGTTCTTTACCATTCGGCCATCAGATTTGCCACCAATGCTCCTTATAGGACAAATCAATGCACTCTATACTCCTCTGTAAACTGGTCATCTCTGTATACCCGTCGCAAGACCCACTGGTTGATGCTTATTTATAAAACCCTCTTAGGCCTCACTCCCCCCTATCTGAGATATCTACTCCTTCACATACCATACCAGTTCTGCCAGTCACATTCTGTTAAAGGTCCTCAAAGCACACACATCCCTGGGTCGCTGATCTTTTCAGTTCGCTGCAGCTAGCGACTGGAACAAGCTGCAACAAACACTCAAACTGGACAGTTTTATCTACATCTCTTCATTCAAAGACTCAATCATGGACACTCTTAATTACAGTTGTGGCTGCTTTACGTGATGTATCGTTGTCTCTACCTTCTTGCCCTTTGTGTCGTTGTCTGTGCCCAATAATGTTTGTACCATGTTTTGTGCTGCTACCATGTTGTTGTTGCTACCATGTTGTTGTCATGTTGTGTTGCTACCATGCTGTATTGTCATGTGTTGCTGCCTTGCTATGTTGTTGTCTTAGGTCTCCCTGTATGTAGTGTTGTGTTGTCTCTCTTGTCGTGATGTGTGTTTTGTCCTATATTTATATAGAAAAAAAGACCTCCTGTCCCTGCAGGAGGTCTTTTGCCTTTTGGTAGGCCGTCATTGTAAATATACATTTGTTTTTAACTGACTTGCCTAGTTAAATAAAGGTTAAATAAAATGTAAAAAATTGTGGGGGGGGGGGGGGGGGGGTACCGATCCTGTGCAGGTGTTGTTACACACGGTCTGCCACGGCGAGGATGATCAGCTGTCTGTCCTGTCTCCCTGTAGCGCTGTCTTAGGCGTCTCACAGTACGGACATTGCAATTTATTGCCCTGGCCACATCTGCAGTCCTCATGCCTCCTTGCAGCATGCCTAAGGCACGTTCACGCAGATGAACAGGGACCCTGGGCATCTTTCTTTTGGTGTTTTTCAGAGTCAATAGAAAAGCCTCTTTAGTGTCTTAAGTTTTCATAAATGTGGCCTTAATTGCCTACCGTCTGTAAGCTGTTAGTGTCTTAACAACCGTTCCACAGGTGCATGTTCATTAATTGTTTATGGTTCATTGATCAAGCATGGGAAACAGTGTTTAAACCCTTTACAATGAAGATCTGTGAAGTAATTTGGATTTTTATGAATTATCTTTGAAAGACAGGGTCCTGAAAAAGGGATGTTTCTTTTTTTGCTGAGTTCATGTAATGACACGTAAATGAGAAAGGCTACGCCTGAAAAAATGACTAGCAGAGCACAGCAATGACACAAGAATTGTCCATTTGAAAAAGCGTCAGAGAAAGTGGGATGGCATAACCTGTGGAGACGAGCATTACATCTTTCTAACAGCGTGGTGTGAGGCTACTAAAACTCCTCTCAATAAAAGAGAAATGTCATAGAATACAAATTGCAAGAACAGATTACGCTGTAGTCAGATTGTAATTTAATAATTAATTGTAATTAATTTATCCTATTAAAAACAAAAACTAGAAAGGGTTGATGCCCAAAAAGAAAGGAAATTCTTGCCTACTTCACCCATATTTTATTTTTGCAATAAGACTAGCGTGTAGTTCCAGTAGTTAGCTACACCCACTACATGGGGAAAAAAGTAATTAACACCATGTAAACATGACCAAGATTTGAATTTAGTTCAAGGACCACCAAGCTACTGCAAAATGTAGTTTAATTACTAGTACAACTACATGAAGGAACTACTCCCCAACAATGGATGTGAATGTGAGTTGGGTTTAATGTGACTGAGAGGTAATTCTTAGTGCAGGTTCAGCAGATGAAAAAAAAAAAGCATACCAGTAAATATGACACATGAACCTGCACCACATGAACCACATGAACCTGCACCACATGAACCACATGAACCAGAACCACATGAACCTGAACCACATGAACCTGAACCACATGAACCACATGAACCTGAACCACATGAACCACATGAACCACATGAACCTGAACCACATGAACCACAGGAACCACATGAACCACAGGAACCACATGAACCTGAACCACATGAACCACATGAATGTCATGAACTGCTGTTTTGAAGATGTCACTTTGACAAAACACATGAGACAATTACAATGACATATATCATAGACATTTAGGGCCATGAAAATTATTTCTTATGAAAGTCCTACTCCATGCACATTTAACTAAAAACCAGTCTCCTAAGAATGACAAACATCCTAATCTGGCTACAGATTGAGGCTCTTAAATTTGACCTATATTGTCACAGCCAAATAATCTTGCAGCAACATGATTTGAATGTTTAGTCTATAATGTTGCTTGATCGGTGGTTAGGTTATTAGCTGGCCAAAAGTAGACTACATGAAAAGTGCAATACTGTTAACCGTGTGTTAGTGTGGGTTTTCAGTGAATTTATGTCAATCACAAAGCTCATCTACATGTCCTCAGCAACAAAAAAGTGATCAAATTAATACCTTACATCTAGAGGTGGGAAAAACATGGCAGCTTACAGTATTGAAAGATTTCAGCATGCAATGAAAATGCACTATATCCCCAATTCTTACAGATTCCCACAAAGTAGCTCATGAAATCAAAAAAGCCTTTGTATAGCTTCTATTGACTACTTGATATTCACAGCATGTTTGCCTCAGTAGTTACATTAGAGTGTTGTTCTATTTGATTCCACAAAGGGTGGACATCCACTATATGATTTACACGGGACCTGCTAGAGTAGAGCATACTACTGGTATGCCGCTGTAAGCAGGGATGTGAATGTTGTGTGGCCGTCCGTAAGTCATTTGTCAGGCTGTGGCAGAGTGCTAATGTGGCTGTCTACTCGTCTGCCGGAGGAGACCACCCACTCTAACAAACACCAACATTTCTATTTCCACTTAACCGTCTGGACTGGCAATATCCTGGGGTTGACTCACACACAACAACAAAAAATGAAGTAGTTATAACACATTGCAGAGTTTATTGCATGCAAATGACTGGTGTAGATGACGGAAAAATTTTGATTTACAAGTTATAAGCCAAGCCTGACCTGCTTGTCAAGCTTCAACTTAATCAAACCTTGATTATTGCCGCTGATTAGTTGATTAGTTGAGCCTTTTGGGGACCCTAAACTAGATTTTGCACCTCGCGGGCAAATTATTTTAATGACCCCCTCCTGATGGCGGAGGGAATATTTCTTTTGTTTTAAAGTACATTTCCTGCAATTCTACACATTTTGCCAAAACGTATATATCATGTTAATGATATCTGAGTGAGAGGGACTAACAAAATCAATGGGGCCCCCTGAGGTCAGGGCCCCTGGTCACATGCCCTGTGTGCCCAGTCGGTATTCGGCCATGATTACCACAAGTTTAGAAAGCTGGCTAGACTGACTTACTAATTAAATCATTTTGCTAACGTTGCTAATTGAGTGACTGTCAGTGACTGACATAAGAGAAAAACTGTTGATGCAAAACCACATTTTAAAAGTGCACCTTCTGTATTCCTACTATTCTAACTCTCAACAGTAAGTTGAAACCCTGAATGAGTTGCTAAATGGGGTCGGGAGACATAAGCAACCGCTTATGTCGCTTATGCCTGGAGCCGGCACTGGGAATATCATGAAGGCTACACTCAACCAGTAATCTGGACCTGTGAGACGGTCTGGAGTGACTAGACAAAAATTAGATCAACAGTGTCAACTAAAAAAGAGAAATAGCAATTGGACAAAATCCAATGCTTTTCCCAATGAGCTGACTTGACTTGGACATCCTCTGAGGACATAAACTCATTCATTGTCCTAACAGTCGCCTGAAACATCTGGAACAAAAGTTCAATGGCTGCCCAGGGCATTGTTCCATGTCTCCTTTCCAGTTGACTCATGGGAAAGAGAATACAGAAAGACACTGTGTTGATGGGGTCAAGAGGTCGAAAGGAGAAAGAAGCTCCACAGCTGTCTTCAAGAGTTGTGGAGGAAGAACCAGTCATCTCGGAGCCTTGTCCGAGAGTGAATGCTGCATTCACTCAGAGCAAAATTGGAGGAAAGGCAGAAAAAATGTATTGAAATGAAAATTGAAATGGTGGGGCATATAGCTGACAACTCAGCTGAAACTCAATGTTCTAGTACTCTCTGCCCCGATGAAACTCAATGTTCTAGTACTCTCTGCCCCGATGAAACTCAATGTTCTAGTACTCTCTGCCCCGATGAAACTTTAACCAAGACCTTTCCACTGTCTTTGGCAATGGGCAAGACATTCAGCCACTTGCCTACACCCTACAGTTCAACAGACTTTTGCAGTAATGGTCCTCTCCTTTCTCGATATCTACCCAAATTAATTAAATTAGTTTATTTAGGGTCAATGACAGATCTCATTATAATCCGTCTTTATCTACTACAGTGTACACTGCTTCGGCACGGTACTGTACAGCGTGCTCTTAGAACTCTGTGAACAACATCAATGGGTAGCACTTTGTGAAACCAGTGAGTTGCATCTTTAATCAAGGTTATGTCTGTCTGGGTAAGGAACACTATTGACGAAGCGAGTGTTTGGGCTCCAGTGGTAAGAAGCTTAATTATGGAAAGGTGGAATGGTCAATATATATTGGACGGTTGATAAGAATACTGAACACAATTGACATCTAATTTACAGTCTTCTAATTGGTTCTGCAAGGGGAGCTATGGCTTGTTGGTAATCCCCTTTAGAGATCAGGAATCAGGTATGAGAGGATGGAATGATGGGATCGACTTGAGAACTGATGATAGGAGAGACATATTACATGCAGGACATGTTGTTATTCAGTGAGAAGCACTTGACATTCTCCGCCCCTCTTGTCCATTTTGAACCCCTCTACCACTGCCCATCACTTAGACTAGCCTTCCACTTGGACAGCCCCAACAGAGGTTGCCTAATTGGCTTTCAGTCCACATAGTTTGCTTTAGGCAGCAACAAATATAATAACATGGGCCTTGATATACCCATAATTTAGTGTGAGGGCTTTCGAGAGGACTGAAACTTCCTGTGTCTAAAGTCCGGGGCATTTATCCAACTCGGCCTCACTTGGGAATACGGAGACAATTGGAATGCATGAGCACACCCTGCTATGCATCTCACATATTAGCCAAGCTTTGAGTATTCGGTGAAGCTTTTCTTCACAAAGACAGTGAAGGTTGTGTAAGTATGGGGCTTTGTAACTAGACCCTCCAAGAGAGTGAAGGTTGAGTAAATATGAGGCATTCGGAAAGTATACAGACCCCTTGACTTTTTACACATTTTGTTACTTTAGAGCCTTATTCCAAAATGGATTAAATAGATATTTTTCTCATCAATATAAACACAATAGCCCATAATGTCAAAGCAAAAACAGGTAAAAAAAGAAAGAAATATATCACATTTACATAAGTATTCATACCCTTTACTCTGTACTTTGTTAAAGCACTCAAGGACCCAGCCAGAGTGGTTAGCGTGTTGGGCCAGTAACCGTAAGGTTGCTGGATCGAATCCCCGAGCTGACAAGGTAAAAATCTGTCGTTCTGCCCTGAACAAGGCAGTTAACCCATTGTTCCCCGGTAGGCCGTCATTGAAAATAAGAATTTGTTCTTAACTGACTTGCCGAGTTAAATAAAAGTTAAAATAATAATAATAATAATAATAGTAATAATTAAAGGATATTCAGAGACTTGTCCCAAAGCCACTCCTGCGTTGTCTTGGCTGTGTGCTTAGGGTCGATGTCCTGTTGGAGCAGGTTTTCATCAAGGATCTCTCTGTACTTTGCTCCATTCATCGGTCCCTCGATCCTGACTAGTCTTCCAGTCCCTGCTGCAGAAAAACATACCCAAAGCATGATGCTGCCACCACCATGCTTCACCATAGGGATGGTGCCAGGTTTCCTCCAGAGATGACGCTTGGCGTTCAGGCCAGAGTTCAATCTTGGTTTCATCAGACCAGAGAATCTTGTTTCTTGTGGTCTGATAGTCCTTAAGGTGCCTTTTGGCAAACTCCAAGTGGGCTGTCGTGTACCTCTTACTGAGGAGTGGCTTCTGCCTGGCCACTCTACCATAAAGGCCTGATTGGTGGAGTGCTGCAGAGATGGTTGTCCCTCTGGAAGGTTCTCCCATCTCCACAGAGGAACTCTGGAGCTCTGTCAGAGTGACCATCGGGTTCCTGGTCACCTCCCTGACCAAGGCCCTTCTCCCCTTTGCTTAGTTTGGCCGGGCGGCCAGCTCTAGGAAGAGTCTTGGTGGTTCCATACTTCTTCCATTTAAGAATGATGGAGGCCACTGTGTTCTTGGGGACCTTCAATGCTGCAGACATTTTTTTGTACCCTTCCCCAGATCTGTGCCTCGACACAATCCTGTCTCTGAGCTCTACGTTCAATTCCTTCCACCTCATGGCTTCGTTTTTGCTCTGAGATGCACTGTCAACTGTGGGACCTTATATAGACAGGTGTGTGCCTTTCCAAATCATGTCCAATCAATTGAATTTACCACAGGTGGACTCCAATCAAGTTGTAGAAACATCTCAAGGATGATCAATGGAAGGAGGATGCAGCTGAGCTCAATTTCGAACCTCATAGCAAAGGGTCTGAATGCTTATGTAAATAAGGTATGTCTGTTTAAAAATACATATATATTGGCAAAAAAAAACAATGTTTTTCCTTTGTCATTATGGGTTATTATGTGTAGATTGGTGAGATGTTTTATTTATTTAATCCATTTTAGAATAAGGTTATAATGTAACAAAATGTGGAAAAAGGGAAGGGGTCTGAATACTTTCCGAATGCACTGTAACTAGACCTTCCAAGACAGTGAAGGTTGGTAACTATGGGGCTTTATAACTAGATCCTACAAGACAGTGAAGGTTGGTAAATATGGGGCTTTATAACTAGATTCTACAAGACAGTGAAGGTTGGTAACTATGGGGCTTTATAACTAGATCCTACAAGACAGTGAAGGTTGGTAACTATGGGGCTTTATAACTAGATTCTACAAGACAGTGAAGGTTGGTAACTATGGGGCTTTATAACTAGATCCTACAAGACAGTGAAGGTTGGTAACTATGGGGCTTAATAACTAGATCTTACAAGACAGTGAAGGTTGGTAACTATGGGGCTTTATAACTAGATCCTCCAAGACAGTCCAAGACGTGCTTCTACATCTGCATTGCTTGCTGTTTGGGGTTAAAGGCTGGGTTTCTGTTTAGCACTTTGTGACATCGGCTGATGTAAAAAGGGCTTTATAAATACATATGATTGATTGATTGATTGAGTGAAGGTTGTGTAACTATGGGGCTTTATAACTAGATCCTCCAAGACAGTGTAGGTTGTCTTACTATGGGGCTTTATAACTAGACCATACAAAACAGTGAAGGTTGGTAACTATGAGGCTTCATAACTAGACCCACCAAGACAGTGAAGGTTGGTAACTATGGGGCTTCATAACTAGACCATCCAAGACAGTGAAGGTTGGTAACTATGGGGCTTCATAAGTAGACCCTCCAAGACAGTGAAGGTTGTCTTACTATGGGGCTTCATAACTAGACCCTCCAAGACAGTGAAGGTTGGTAACTATGGTGCTTCATAACTAGACCATACAAGACAGTGAAGGTTGGTAACTATGGTGCTTCATAACTAGACCATCCAAGACAGTGAAGGTTGGTAACTATGGGGCTTCATAACTAGACCATCCAAGACAGTGAAGGTTGGTAACTATGGGGCTTCATAACTAGACCATCCAAGACAGTGAAGGTTGGTAACTATGGGGCTTCATAACTAGACCCACCAAGACAGTGAAGGTTGGTAACTATGGTGCTTCATAACTAGACCATACAAGACAGTGAAGGTTGGTAACTATGGGGCTTCATAACTAGACCCACCAAGACAGTGAAGGTTGGTAACTATGGGGCTTCATAACTAGACCATCCAAGACAGTGAAGGTTGGTAACTATGGGGCTTCATAACTAGACCATCAAAGACAGTGAAGGTTGGTAACTATGGGGCATCATAACTAGACCCTCCAAGACAGTGAAGGTTGGTAACTATGGGGCTTCATAAGTAGACCCTCCAAGACAGTGAAGGTTGGTAACTATGGGGCTTCATAAGTAGACCCTCCAAGACAGTGAAGGTTGGTAACTATGGGGCTTCATAAGTAGACCCTCCAAGACAGTGAAGGTTGGTAACTATGGGGCTTCATAACTAGACCATCCAAGACAGTGAAGGTTGGTAACTATGGGGCTTCATAACTAGACCCTCCAAGACAGTGAAGGTTGGTAACTATGGGGCCTTCGAGCTCCAAGATGGATGAGCAGACTTCACAAGCACAGGCAGGCACCTTGTGAGAAAAAAGAGAAAGACGGGAGAGAAATACACTGTTCTATCAAGGTTTAGAGGGAGAGATCTCTGTCAAAGGCTGCCATGGTGAGAAAAATACATAATTAGTGGTGCGCCTGTGAAACCGTCTCCCTTCGCAAAGGCTGTTTGATGTTCTGCTCCGACTCAGTTTCTATGATATCCACCATCTCTTACGCTCCATGAGTTTGCAGGTTTTTACCCCAACTCTACTCGTGGATTTGATACAGGAGTCATACTGTGGTTGTCAGGATTATTGATGACATTTAAACTAAACATTATTATGTGACATCATACATGTCACAGCCACTCATTACCATTTTTGACAAATGAACGACCATATAAGGTCATTTAATCTCAGCAGACTAGCCAACTCAATCAGTCCATGGGTCATGATATCCCTTATGCCGTTTTCAAATGTCATGAATCGTGAAGGTTGCTGTTAGAGTAGCATAATAGATGCCTCAAAACTGTATAGTGTTACTAGATCATAAAATTAACTTTAATCCATACACCATATACGTCAGTATAGAATCCTATTTCCAAGATTATTCTATTACCACTGGAGCAGGGAAACGATCCACAGTGTGTGTCTTGGTTGCTTATCACAGTGTCCTCTGTATAATGGTCTATGTTGTCCATGATTCAACAAATCCCTGAGGAGAAACACTGGGGTCAACCGAGCCGTGACGCTGAGCAAGATATAGGGATTTATCCCGGCCTGTCACTCAAGAGACTAAATTAATTCTGTGCGGTGACTCATATACCATGCTATTGCACCTATATTGCAGAGACAAGCAGGATAATCTAAGCTTGTGCTTTATGCCAGGATGCACTAATAAAGATAGAAAAGGTGCTGAACTGGCATCATGTTATTCACAGTTAACAGCATTAGTTGGTGAAGAGCACAGGTGGCTGGTGGCACCTTCATTTGGGAGGATGGGCTAATAGTAATGGCTGGAAAGGAATGAATGGAATGGTATCAAACACATGGTTTTCCTTTTTTGTGATATTTTATTTGACTTGTTTTAACACTAGAACTGCTACAGCAGTCATTTTTACTGCTCATAATTATATATTTTTTATTACTCCTATATTTTTTAAGTAATGCCCCCCTCCTTATCTCCTTTCTAAATAAGTCTACATAACACACTGTTGGTGTTAGAATATTCATATCACAAACACAACTGGAGATACAATCAGTTTTAGGAGGGCTTGCAACTTTTTGAATGGTTTCCCCTGTTACTCTCCTTCTCCCAACAGTAGGGCCTGCTCCCCTCCTTCTCCCAACAGTAGGGCCTGCTCCCCTCCTTCTCCCAACAGTAGGGCCTGCTCCCCTCCTTCTCCCAACAGTAGGGCCTGCTCCCCTCCTTCTCCCAACAGTAGGGCCTGCTCCCCTCCTTCTCCCAACAGTAGGGCCTGCTCCGCTCCTTCTCCCAACAGTAGGGCCTGCTCCGCTCCTTCTCCCAACAGTAGGGCCTGCTCCCCTCCTTCTGCCAACAGTAGGGCCTGCTCTGCTCCTTCTCCCAACAGTAGGGCCTGTTACTCTCCTTCTGCCAACAGTAGGGCCTGCTCCCCTCCTTCTCCCAACAGTAGGGCCTGCTCTGCTCCTTATCCCAACAGTAGGGCCTGTTACTCTCCTTCTCCCAACAGTAGGGCCTGTTACTCTCCTTCTCCCAACAGTAGGGCCTGTTACTCTCCTTCTCCCAACAGTAGGGCCTGTTACTCTCCTTCTCACAACAGTAGAGCCTGTTACTCTCCTTCTCCCAACAGTAGAGCCTGTTACTCTCCTTCTCCCAACAGTAGGGCCTGTTACTCTCCTTCTCCCAACAGTAGGGCCTGTTACTCTCCTTCTCCCAACAGTAGGGCCTGTTACTCTCCTTCTCCCAACAGTAGGGCCTGTTACTATCCTTCTCCCAACAGTAGAGCCTGTTACTCTCCTTCTCCCAACAGTAGGGCCTGTTACTCTCCTTCTCCCAACAGTAGAGCCTGTTATGCTCCTTCTCCCAACAGTAGGGCCTGCTCCGCTCCTTCTCCCAACAGTAGGGCCTGTTACTCTCCTTCTCCCAACAGTAGGGCCTGTTACTCTCCTTCTCCCAACAGTAGAGCCTGTTACTCTCCTTCTCCCAACAGTAGGGCCTGCTCCCCACCTTCTCCCAACAGTAGGGCCTGCTCCGCTCCTTCTCCCAACAGTAGGGCCTGCTCCCCTCCTTCTCCCAACAGTAGAGCCTGTTACTCTCCTTCTCCCAACAGTAGGGCCTGTTACTCTCCTTCTGCCAACAGTAGGGCCTGCTCCCCTCCTTCTCCCAACAGTAGAGCCTGTTACTCTCCTTCTCCCAACAGTAGAGCCTGTTACTCTCCTTCTCCCAACAGTAGGGCCTGTTACTCTCCTTCTCCCAACAGTAGGGCCTGTTACTCTCCTTCTCCCAACAGTAGGGCCTGTTACTCTCCTTCTCCCAACAGTAGAGCCTGTTACTCTCCTTCTCCCAACAGTAGGGCCTGTTACTCTCCTTCTCCCAACAGTAGGGCCTGTTACTCTCCTTCTCCCAACAGTAGAGCCTGTTACTCTCCTTCTCCCAACAGTAGGGCCTGTTACGCTCCTTCTCCCAACAGTAGGGCCTGTTACTCTCCTTCTCCCAACAGTAGGGCCTGTTACTATCCTTCTCCCAACAGTAGGGCCTGCTCTGCTCCTTCTCCCAACAGTAGGGCCTGTTACTCTCCTTCTGCCAACAGTAGGGCCTGCTCCCCTCCTTCTCCCAACAGTAGGGCCTGCTCTGCTCCTTATCCCAACAGTAGGGCCTGTTACTCTCCTTCTCCCAACAGTAGGGCCTGTTACTCTCCTTCTCCCAACAGTAGGGCCTGCTCCGCTCCTTCTCCCAACAGTAGGGCCTGTTACTCTCCTTCTCCCAACAGTAGGGCCTGTTACTCTCCTTCTCCCAACAGTAGAGCCTGTTACTCTCCTTCTCCCAACAGTAGAGCCTGTTACTCTCCTTCTCCCAACAGTAGGACCTGTTACTCTCCTTCTCCCAACAGTAGGACCTGTTACTCTCCTTCTCCCAACAGTAGAGCCTGCTACGCTCCTTCTCCCAACAGTAGGGCCTGTTACTCTCCTTCTCCCAACAGTAGAGCCTGTTACTCTCCTTCTCCCAACAGTAGAGCCTGTTACTCTCCTTCTCCCAACAGTAGAGCCTGTTACTCTCCTTCTCCCAACAGTAGGGCCTGTTACTCTCCTTCTCCCAACAGTAGAGCCTGTTACTCTCCTTCTCCCAACAGTAGGGCCTGTTACTCTCCTTCTCCCAACAGTAGGGCCTGTTACTCTCCTTCTCCCAACAGTAGGGCCTGTTACTCTCCTTCTCCCAACAGTAGGGCCTGTTACTCTCCTTCTCCCAACAGTAGAGCCTGTTACTCTCCTTCTCACAACAGTAGGGCCTGTTACTCTCCTTCTCCCAACAGTAGGGCCTGTTACTCTCCTTCTCCCAACAGTAGAGCCTGTTACTCTCCTTCTCCCAACAGTAGGGCCTGTTACTCTCCTTCTCCCAACAGTAGGGCCTGTTACTCTCCTTCTCCCAACAGTAGGGCCTGTTACTCTCCTTCTCCCAACAGTAGGGCCTGTTACTCTCCTTCTCCCAACAGTAGGGCCTGTTACTCTCCTTCTCCCAACAGTAGAGCCTGTTACTCTCCTTCTCCCAACAGTAGAGCCTGTTACTCTCCTTCTCCCAACAGTAGGGCCTGCTCCGCTCCTTCTCCCAACAGTAGGGCCTGTTACTCTCCTTCTCCCAACAGTAGAGCCTGTTACTCTCCTTCTCCCAACAGTAGGGCCTGTTACTCTCCTTCTCCCAACAGTAGGGCCTGTTACTCTCCTTCTCCCAACAGTAGGGCCTGTTACTATCCTTCTCCCAACAGTAGGGCCTGTTACTCTCCTTCTCCCAACAGTAGGGCCTGTTACTCTCCTTCTCCCAACAGTAGGGCCTGTTACTCTCCTTCTCCCAACAGTAGGGCCTGTTACTCTCCTTCTCCCAACAGTAGGGCCTGTTACTATCCTTCTCCCAACAGTAGGGCCTGTTACTCTCCTTCTCCCAACAGTAGAGCCTGTTACTCTCCTTCTCCCAACAGTAGAGCCTGTTACTCTCCTTCTCCCAACAGTAGGACCTGTTACTCTCCTTCTCCCAACAGTAGGACCTGTTACTCTCCTTCTCCCAACAGTAGGACCTGTTACTCTCCTTCTCCCAACAGTAGGGCCTGTTACTCTCCTTCTCCCAACAGTAGGACCTGTTACTCTCCTTCTCCCAACAGTAGGGCCTGTTACTCTCCTTCTCCCAACAGTAGGGCCTGTTACTCTCCTTCTCCCAACAGTAGGACCTGTTACTCTCCTTCTCCCAACAGTAGGGCCTGTTACTCTCCTTCTCCCAACAGTAGGGCCTGTTACTCTCCTTCTCCCAACAGTAGGACCTGTTACTCTCCTTCTCCCAACAGTAGAGCCTGTTACTCTCCTTCTCCCAACAGTAGGACCTGTTACTCTCCTTCTCCCAACAGTAAGGCCTGCTCTGCTCCTTCTCCCAACAGTAGAGCCTGTTACTCTCCTTCTCACAACAGTAGAGCCTGTTACTCTCCTTCTCCCAACAGTAGGGCCTGCTCTGCTCCTTCTCCCAACAGTAGGGCCTGCTCTGCTCCTTCTCCCAACAGTAGAGCCTGTTACTCTCCTTCTCCCAACAGTAGGGCCTGTTACTCTCCTTCTCCCAACAGTAGAGCCTGTTACTCTCCTTCTCCCAACAGTAGGGCCTGTTACTCTCCTTCTCCCAACAGTAGGGCCTGTTACTCTCCTTCTCACAACAGTAGAGCCTGTTACTCTCCTTCTCCCAACAGTAGGGCCTGTTACTCTCCTTCTCCCAACAGTAGGGCCTGCTCCGCTCCTTCTCCCAACAGTAGGGCCTGTTACTCTCCTTCTCCCAACAGTAGGGCCTGTTACTCTCCTTCTCCCAACAGTAGGGCCTGTTACTCTCCTTCTCCCAACAGTAGGGCCTGTTACTCTCCTTCTCCCAACAGTAGGGCCTGTTACTCTCCTTCTCCCAACAGTAGGGCCTGTTACTCTCCTTCTCCCAACAGTAGGGCCTGTTACTCTCCTTCTCCCAACAGTAGGGCCTGTTACTCTCCTTCTTCCAACAGTAGGACCTGTTACTCTCCTTCTCCCTACAGTAGGGCCTGTTACTCTCCTTCTCCCAACAGTAGGGCCTGCTCCGCTCCTTCTCCCTACAGTAGAGCCTGTTACTCTCCTTCTCCCAACAGTAGGGCCTGTTACTCTCCTTCTCCCAACAGTAGGGCCTGTTACTCTCCTTCTCCCAACAGTAGGGCCTGCTCTGCTCCTTCTCCCAACAGTAGAGCCTGTTACTCTCCTTCTCCCAACAGTAGGGCCTGTTACTCTCCTTCTCCCAACAGTAGGGCCTGTTACTCTCCTTCTCCCAACAGTAGGGCCTGCTCCGCTCCTTCTCCCAACAGTAGGGCCTGTTACTCTCCTTCTCCCAACAGTAGGGCCTGTTACTCTCCTTCTCCCAACAGTAGGGCCTGTTACTCTCCTTCTCCCAACAGTAGGGCCTGTTACTCTCCTTCTCCCAACAGTAGGGCCTGTTACTCTCCTTCTCCCAACAGTAGGGCCTGTTACTATCCTTCTCCCAACAGTAGAGCCTGTTACTCTCCTTCTCCCAACAGTAGGGCCTGTTACTCTCCTTCTCCCAACAGTAGGGCCTGTTACTCTCCTTCTCCCTACAGTAGGGCCTGCTCTGCTCCTTCTCCCAACAGTAGAGCCTGTTACTCTCCTTCTCCCAACAGTAGGGCCTGTTACTCTCCTTCTCCCAACAGTAGAGCCTGTTACTCTCCTTCTCCCAACAGTAGGGCCTGTTACTCTCCTTCTCCCAACAGTAGGGCCTGTTACTCTCCTTCTCCCAACAGTAGGGCCTGTTACTCTCCTTCTCCCAACAGTAGAGCCTGTTACTCTCCTTCTCCCAACAGTAGGGCCTGTTACTCTCCTTCTCCCAACAGTAGGGCCTGTTACTCTCCTTCTCCCAACAGTAGAGCCTGTTACTCTCCTTCTCCCAACAGTAGGGCCTGTTACTCTCCTTCTCCCAACAGTAGGGCCTGTTACTCTCCTTCTCCCAACAGTAGGGCCTGTTACTCTCCTTCTCCCAACAGTAGAGCCTGTTACTCTCCTTCTCCCAACAGTAGGGCCTGTTACTCTCCTTCTCCCAACAGTAGGGCCTGTTCTGCTCCTTCTCCCAACAGTAGGGCCTGTTCCGCTATTTCTCCCAACAGTAGGGCCTGTTCTGCTCCTTCTCCCAACAGTAGGGCCTGTTACTCTCCTTCTCCCAACAGTAGAGCCTGTTACTCTCCTTCTCCCAACAGTAGGGCCTGCTCTGCTCCTTCTCCCAACAGTAGGGCCTGTTACTCTCCTTCTCCCAACAGTAGGGCCTGTTACTCTCCTTCTCCCAACAGTAGGGCCTGTTACTCTCCTTCTCCCAACAGTAGGGCCTGTTACTCTCCTTCTCCCAACAGTAGGGCCTGTTACTCTCCTTCTCCCAACAGAAGGCCTGTTACTCTCCTTCTCCCAACAGTAGGGCCTGCTCCGCTCCTTCTCCCAACAGTAGGGCCTGTTACTCTCCTTCTCCCAACAGTAGGGCCTGCTCCGCTCCTTCTCCCAACAGTAGGGCCTGTTACTCTCCTTCTCCCAACAGTAAGGCCTGTTACTCTCCTTCTCCCAACAGTAGGGCCTGTTACTCTCCTTCTCCCAACAGTAGAGCCTGTTACTCTCCTTCTCCCAACAGTAGGGCCTGTTACTCTCCTTCTCCCAACAGTAGAGCCTGTTACTCTCCTTCTCCCAACAGTAGAGCCTGTTACTCTCCTTCTCCCAACAGTAGAGCCTGTTACTCTCCTTCTCCCAACAGTAGGGCCTGTTACTCTCCTTCTCCCAACAGTAGGGCCTGTTACTATCCTTCTCCCAACAGTAGGGCCTGTTACTCTCCTTCTCCCAACAGTAGAGCCTGTTACTCTCCTTCTCCCAACAGTAGGGCCTGCTCCCCTCCTTCTCCCAACAGTAGAGCCTGTTACTCTCCTTCTCCCAACAGTAGGGCCTGTTACTCTCCTTCTCCCAACAGTAGGGCCTGTTACTCTCCTTCTCCCAACAGTAGGGCCTGTTACTCTCCTTCTCCCAACAGTAGGGCCTGTTACTATCCTTCTCCCAACAGTAGGGCCTGCTCTGCTCCTTCTCCCAACAGTAGGGCCTGTTACTATCCTTCTCCCAACAGTAGGGCCTGCTCTGCTCCTTCTCCCAACAGTAGGGCCTGCTCTGCTCCTTCTCCCAACAGTAGGGCCTGTTACTCTCCTTCTCCCAACAGTAGGGCCTGTTACTATCCTTCTCCCAACAGTAGGGCCTGCTCTGCTCCTTCTCCCAACAGTAGGGCCTGTTACTCTCCTTCTCCCAACAGTAGGGCCTGTTACTCTCCTTCTCCCAACAGTAGGGCCTGTTACTCTCCTTCTCCCAACAGTAGGGCCTGTTACTATCCTTCTCCCAACAGTAGGGCCTGTTACTCTCCTTCTCCCAACAGTAGGGCCTGTTACTATCCTTCTCCCAACAGTAGGGCCTGCTCTGCTCCTTCTCCCAACAGTAGGGCCTGTTACTATCCTTCTCCCAACAGTAGGGCCTGCTCTGCTCCTTCTCCCAACAGTAGGGCCTGCTCTGCTCCTTCTCCCAACAGTAGGGCCTGTTACTCTCCTTCTCCCAACAGTAGGGCCTGTTACTATCCTTCTCCCAACAGTAGGGCCTGCTCTGCTCCTTCTCCCAACAGTAGGGCCTGCTCTGCTCCTTATCCCAACAGTAGGGCCTGTTACTCTCCTTCTCCCAACAGTAGGGCCTGTTACTCTCCTTCTCCCAACAGTAGGGCCTGCTCCGCTCCTTCTCCCAACAGTAGGGCCTGTTACTCTCCTTCTCCCAACAGTAGGGCCTGTTACTCTCCTTCTCCCAACAGTAGAGCCTGTTACTCTCCTTCTCCCAACAGTAGAGCCTGTTACTCTCCTTCTCCCAACAGTAGAGCCTGTTACTCTCCTTCTCCCAACAGTAGAGCCTGTTACTCTCCTTCTCCCAACAGTAGAGCCTGTTACTCTCCTTCTCCCAACAGTAGGGCCTGTTACTCTCCTTCTCCCAACAGTAGAGCCTGTTACTCTCCTTCTCCCAACAGTAGGGCCTGTTACTCTCCTTCTCCCAACAGTAGGGCCTGTTACTCTCCTTCTCCCAACAGTAGGGCCTGTTACTCTCCTTCTCCCAACAGTAGGGCCTGTTACTCTCCTTCTCCCAACAGTAGAGCCTGTTACTCTCCTTCTCACAACAGTAGGGCCTGTTACTCTCCTTCTCCCAACAGTAGGGCCTGTTACTCTCCTTCTCCCAACAGTAGAGCCTGTTACTCTCCTTCTCCCAACAGTAGGGCCTGTTACTCTCCTTCTCCCAACAGTAGGGCCTGTTACTCTCCTTCTCCCAACAGTAGGGCCTGTTACTCTCCTTCTCCCAACAGTAGGGCCTGTTACTCTCCTTCTCCCAACAGTAGGGCCTGTTACTCTCCTTCTCCCAACAGTAGAGCCTGTTACTCTCCTTCTCCCAACAGTAGGGCCTGCTCCGCTCCTTCTCCCAACAGTAGGGCCTGTTACTCTCCTTCTCCCAACAGTAGAGCCTGTTACTCTCCTTCTCCCAACAGTAGGGCCTGTTACTCTCCTTCTCCCAACAGTAGGGCCTGTTACTCTCCTTCTCCCAACAGTAGGGCCTGTTACTATCCTTCTCCCAACAGTAGGGCCTGTTACTCTCCTTCTCCCAACAGTAGGGCCTGTTACTCTCCTTCTCCCAACAGTAGGGCCTGTTACTCTCCTTCTCCCAACAGTAGGGCCTGTTACTCTCCTTCTCCCAACAGTAGGGCCTGTTACTATCCTTCTCCCAACAGTAGGGCCTGTTACTCTCCTTCTCCCAACAGTAGAGCCTGTTACTCTCCTTCTCCCAACAGTAGAGCCTGTTACTCTCCTTCTCCCAACAGTAGGACCTGTTACTCTCCTTCTCCCAACAGTAGGACCTGTTACTCTCCTTCTCCCAACAGTAGGACCTGTTACTCTCCTTCTCCCAACAGTAGGACCTGTTACTCTCCTTCTCCCAACAGTAGAGCCTGTTACTCTCCTTCTCCCAACAGTAGGACCTGTTACTCTCCTTCTCCCAACAGTAGGACCTGTTACTCTCCTTCTCCCAACAGTAGGGCCTGTTACTCTCCTTCTCCCAACAGTAGGGCCTGTTACTCTCCTTCTCCCAACAGTAGGACCTGTTACTCTCCTTCTCCCAACAGTAGAGCCTGTTACTCTCCTTCTCCCAACAGTAGGACCTGTTACTCTCCTTCTCCCAACAGTAAGGCCTGCTCTGCTCCTTCTCCCAACAGTAGAGCCTGTTACTCTCCTTCTCACAACAGTAGAGCCTGTTACTCTCCTTCTCCCAACAGTAGGGCCTGCTCCCCTCCTTCTCCCAACAGTAGGGCCTGCTCTGCTCCTTCTCCCAACAGTAGAGCCTGTTACTCTCCTTCTCCCAACAGTAGGGCCTGTTACTCTCCTTCTCCCAACAGTAGAGCCTGTTACTCTCCTTCTCCCAACAGTAGGGCCTGTTACTCTCCTTCTCCCAACAGTAGGGCCTGTTACTCTCCTTCTCACAACAGTAGAGCCTGTTAGTCTCCTTCTCCCAACAGTAGGGCCTGTTACTCTCCTTCTCCCAACAGTAGGGCCTGCTTCGCTCCTTCTCCCAACAGTAGGGCCTGTTACTCTCCTTCTCCCAACAGTAGGGCCTGTTACTCTCCTTCTCCCAACAGTAGGGCCTGTTACTCTCCTTCTTCCAACAGTAGGACCTGTTACTCTCCTTCTCCCTACAGTAGGGCCTGTTACTCTCCTTCTCCCAACAGTAGGGCCTGCTCCGCTCCTTCTCCCTACAGTAGAGCCTGTTACTCTCCTTCTCCCAACAGTAGGGCCTGTTACTCTCCTTCTCCCAACAGTAGGGCCTGTTACTCTCCTTCTCCCAACAGTAGGGCCTGCTCTGCTCCTTCTCCCAACAGTAGAGCCTGTTACTCTCCTTCTCCCAACAGTAGGGCCTGTTACTCTCCTTCTCCCAACAGTAGGGCCTGTTACTCTCCTTCTCCCAACAGTAGGGCCTGCTCCGCTCCTTCTCCCAACAGTAGGGCCTGTTACTCTCCTTCTCCCAACAGTAGGGCCTGTTACTCTCCTTCTCCCAACAGTAGGGCCTGTTACTCTCCTTCTCCCAACAGTAGGGCCTGTTACTCTCCTTCTCCCAACAGTAGGGCCTGTTACTCTCCTTCTCCCAACAGTAGGGCCTGTTACTCTCCTTCTCCCAACAGTAGGGCCTGTTACTATCCTTCTCCCAACAGTAGAGCCTGTTACTCTCCTTCTCCCAACAGTAGGGCCTGTTACTCTCCTTCTCCCAACAGTAGGGCCTGTTACTCTCCTTCTCCCTACAGTAGGGCCTGCTCTGCTCCTTCTCCCAACAGTAGAGCCTGTTACTCTCCTTCTCCCAACAGTAGGGCCTGTTACTCTCCTTCTCCCAACAGTAGAGCCTGTTACTCTCCTTCTCCCAACAGTAGGGCCTGTTACTCTCCTTCTCCCAACAGTAGGGCCTGTTACTCTCCTTCTCCCAACAGTAGGGCCTGTTACTCTCCTTCTCCCAACAGTAGAGCCTGTTACTCTCCTTCTCCCAACAGTAGGGCCTGTTACTCTCCTTCTCCCAACAGTAGGGCCTGTTACTCTCCTTCTCCCAACAGTAGAGCCTGTTACTCTCCTTCTCCCAACAGTAGGGCCTGTTACTCTCCTTCTCCCAACAGTAGGGCCTGTTACTCTCCTTCTCCCAACAGTAGGGCCTGTTACTCTCCTTCTCCCAACAGTAGAGCCTGTTACTCTCCTTCTCCCAACAGTAGGGCCTGTTACTCTCCTTCTCCCAACAGTAGGGCCTGTTCTGCTCCTTCTCCCAACAGTAGGGCCTGTTCTGCTCCTTCTCCCAACAGTAGGGCCTGTTCTGCTCCTTCTCCCAACAGTAGGGCCTGTTCCGCTCCTTCTCCCAACAGTAGGGCCTGTTACTCTCCTTCTCCCAACAGTAGGGCCTGCTCTGCTCCTTCTCCCAACAGTAGGGCCTGTTACTCTCCTTCTCCCAACAGTAGGGCCTGTTACTCTCCTTCTCCCAACAGTAGGGCCTGTTACTCTCCTTCTCCCAACAGTAGGGCCTGTTACTCTCCTTCTCCCAACAGTAGGGCCTGTTACTCTCCTTCTCCCAACAGTAGGGCCTGTTACTCTCCTTCTCCCAACAGTAGGGCCTGCTCCGCTCCTTCTCCCAACAGTAGGGCCTGTTACTCTCCTTCTCCCAACAGTAGGGCCTGCTCCGCTCCTTCTCCCAACAGTAGGGCCTGTTACTCTCCTTCTCCCAACAGTAGGGCCTGTTACTCTCCTTCTCCCAACAGTAGGGCCTGTTACTCTCCTTCTCCCAACAGTAGAGCCTGTTACTCTCCTTCTCCCAACAGTAGGGCCTGTTACTCTCCTTCTCCCAACAGTAGAGCCTGTTACTCTCCTTCTCCCAACAGTAGAGCCTGTTACTCTCCTTCTCCCAACAGTAGAGCCTGTTACTCTCCTTCTCCCAACAGTAGGGCCTGTTACTCTCCTTCTCCCAACAGTAGGGCCTGTTACTATCCTTCTCCCAACAGTAGGGCCTCTTACTCTCCTTCTCCCAACAGTAGAGCCTGTTACTCTCCTTCTCCCAACAGTAGGGCCTGCTCCCCTCCTTCTCCCAACAGTAGAGCCTGTTACTCTCCTTCTCCCAACAGTAGGGCCTGTTACTCTCCTTCTCCCAACAGTAGGGCCTGTTACTCTCCTTCTCCCAACAGTAGGGCCTGTTACTCTCCTTCTCCCAACAGTAGGGCCTGTTACTATCCTTCTCCCAACAGTAGGGCCTGCTCTGCTCCTTCTCCCAACAGTAGGGCCTGTTACTATCCTTCTCCCAACAGTAGGGTCTGCTCTGCTCCTTCTCCCAACAGTAGGGCCTGCTCTGCTCCTTCTCCCAACAGTAGGGCCTGTTACTCTCCTTCTCCCAACAGTAGGGCCTGTTACTATCCTTCTCCCAACAGTAGGGCCTGCTCTGCTCCTTCTCCCAACAGTAGGGCCTGTTACTCTCCTTCTCCCAACAGTAGGGCCTGTTACTCTCCTTCTCCCAACAGTAGGGCCTGTTACTCTCCTTCTCCCAACAGTAGGGCCTGTTACTATCCTTCTCCCAACAGTAGGGCCTGTTACTCTCCTTCTCCCAACAGTAGGGCCTGTTACTATCCTTCTCCCAACAGTAGGGCCTGCTCTGCTCCTTCTCCCAACAGTAGGGCCTGTTACTATCCTTCTCCCAACAGTAGGGCCTGCTCTGCTCCTTCTCCCAACAGTAGGGCCTGCTCTGCTCCTTCTCCCAACAGTAGGGCCTGTTACTCTCCTTCTCCCAACAGTAGGGCCTGTTACTATCCTTCTCCCAACAGTAGGGCCTGCTCTGCTCCTTCTCCCAACAGTAGGGCCTGTTACTCTCCTTCTCCCAACAGTAGGGCCTGTTACTCTCCTTCTCCCAACAGTAGGGCCTGTTACTCTCCTTCTCCCAACAGTAGGGCCTGTTACTATCCTTCTCCCAACAGTAGGGCCTGTTACTCTCCTTCTCCCCACAGTAGGGCCTGTTACTCTCCTTCTCCCAACAGTAGGGCCTGTTACTCTCCTTCTCCCCACAGTAGGGCCTGTTACTCTCCTTCTCCCAACAGTAGGGCCTGTTCCGCTATTTCTCCCAACAGTAGGGCCTGTTCCGCTCCTTCTCCCAACAGTAGGGCCTGTTCTGCTCCTTCTCCCAACAGTAGGGCCTGTTCCGCTATTTCTCCCAACAGTAGGGCCTGTTCCGCTCCTTCTCACAACAGTAGGGCCTGTTACTCTCCTTCTCACAACAGTAGAGCCTGTTACTCTCCTTCTCCCAACAGTAGGGCCTGTTACTATCCTTCTCCCAACAGTAGGGCCTGTTACTCTCCTTCTCCCAACAGTAGGGCCTGTTACTCTCCTTCTCCCAACAGTAGGGCCTGTTACTCTCCTTCTCCCAACAGTAGGGCCTGTTACGCTCCTTCTCCCAACAGTAGAGCCTGTTACTCTCCTTCTCCCAACAGTAGGGCCTGTTACGCTCCTTCTCCCAACAGTAGAGCCTGCTCCCCTCCTTCTCCCAACAGTAGGGCCTGTTACTCTCCTTCTCCCAACAGTAGGGCCTGTTACTCTCCTTCTCCCAACAGTAGAGCCTGCTCCCCTCCTTCTCCCAACAGTAGGGCCTGTTACTCTCCTTCTCCCAACAGTAGAGCCTGTTACTCTCCTTCTCCCAACAGTAGGGCCTGTTACTCTCCTTCTCCCAACAGTAGAGCCTGTTACTCTCCTTCTCCCAACAGTAGAGCCTGTTACTCTCCTTCTCCCAACAGTAGGGCCTGTTACTCTCCTTCTCCCAACAGTAGGGCCTGTTACTCTCCTTCTCCCAACAGTAGGGCCTGTTACTCTCCTTCTCCCAACAGTAGGGCCTGTTACTCTCCTTCTCCCAACAGTAGGGCCTGTTACTCTCCTTCTCCCAACAGTAGGGCCTGTTACTCTCCTTCTCCCTACAGTAGGGCCTGTTACTCTCCTTCTCCCAACAGTAGAGCCTGTTACTCTCCTTCTCCCAACAGTAGAGCCTGTTACTATCCTTCTCCCAACAGTAGGGCCTGTTACTCTCCTTCTCCCAACAGTAGGGCCTGTTACTCTCCTTCTCCCAACAGTAGGGCCTGTTACTCTCCTTCTCCCAACAGTAGAGCCTGTTACTCTCCTTCTCCCAACAGCAGGGCCTGTTACTCTCCTTCTCCCAACAGTAGGGCCTGTTACTCTCCTTCTCCCAACAGTAGGGCCTGCTCCGCTCCTTCTCCCAACAGTAGAGCCTGTTACTCTCCTTCTCCCAACAGTAGGGCCTGTTACTCTCCTTCTCCCAACAGTAGGGCCTGTTACTCTCCTTCTCCCAACAGTAGGGCCTGCTCCGCTCCTTCTCCCAACAGTAGAGCCTGTTACTCTCCTTCTCCCAACAGTAGGGCCTGTTACTCTCCTTCTCCCAACAGTAGGGCCTGTTACTCTCCTTCTCCCAACAGTAGGGCCTGTTACTATCCTTCTCCCAACAGTAGGGCCTGTTACTCTCCTTCTCCCAACAGTAGGGCCTGTTACTCTCCTTCTCCCAACAGTAGGGCCTGTTACTCTCCTTCTTCCAACAGTAGGACCTGCTCCGCTACTTCTCCCAACAGCAAGGCCTGCTCCGCTCCTTCTCCCAACAGTAGGGCCTGCTCCGCTCCTTCTCCCAACAGTAGGGCCTGCTCCGCTCCTTCTTCCAACAGTAGAGCCTGTTACGCTCCTTCTCCCCACAGTAGGGCCTGCTCCGCTCCTTCTCCCAGCAGTAGGGCCTGCTCCCCTCCTTCTCCCAGCAGTACGGCCAGCTCCCCTCCTTCTCCCAACAGTAGGGCCTGCTCCGCTCCTTCTCCCAACAGTAAGGCCTGCTCCGCTCCTTCTCCCAACAGTAGGGCCTGTTACTCTCCTTCTCCCAACAGTAGGGCCTGTTACTCTCCTTCTCCCAACAGTAGGGCCTGTTACTCTCCTTCTCCCAACAGTAGGGCCTGTTACTCTCCTTCTCCCAACAGTAGGGCCTGCTCCCCTCCTTCTCCCAACAGTAGAGCCTGTTACTCTCCTTCTCCCAACAGTAGGGCCTGTTACTCTCCTTCTCCCAACAGTAGGGCCTGTTCCGCTCCTTCTCCCAACAGTAGAGCCTGTTACTCTCCTTCTCCCAACAGTAGGGCCTGTTACTCTCCTTCTTCCAACAGTAGGACCTGCTCCGCTCCTTCTCCCAACAGCAAGGCCTGCTCCGCTCCTTCTCCCAACAGTAGGGCCTGCTCCGCTCCTTCTCCCAACAGTAGGGCCTGCTCCGCTCCTTCTTCCAACAGTAGAGCCTGTTACGCTCCTTCTCCCCACAGTAGGGCCTGCTCCGCTCCTTCTCCCAGCAGTAGGGCCTGCTCCCCTCCTTCTCCCAGCAGTACGGCCAGCTCCCCTCCTTCTCCCAACAGTAGGGCCTGCTCCGCTCCTTCTCCCAACAGTAGGGCCTGCTCCGCTCCTTCTCCCAACAGTAAGGCCTGCTCCGCTCCTTCTCCCAACAGTAGGGCCTGCTCCGCTCCTTCTCCCAACAGTAGGGCCTGTTACTCTCCTTCTCCCAACAGTAGGGCCTGCTCCGCTCCTTCTCCCAACAGTAGGGCCTGCTCCGCTCCTTCTCCCAACAGTAGGGCCTGTTACTCTCCTTCTTCCAACAGTAGGACCTGCTCCGCTCCTTCTCCCAACAGTAGGGCCTGCTCCGCTCCTTCTCCCAACAGTAGGGCCTGCTCCGCTCCTTCTCCCAACAGTAGGGCCTGCTCCGCTCCTTCTCCCAACAGTAGAGCCTGTTACGCTCCTTCTCCCCACAGTAGGGCCTGCTCCGCTCCTTCTCCCAACAGTAGGGCCAGCTCCCCTCCTTCTCCCAACAGTAGGGCCTGTTACTCTCCTTCTCCCAACAGTAGGGCCTGCTCCGCTCCTTCTCCCAACAGTAGGGCCTGCTCCGCTCCTTCTCCCAACAGTAGGGCCTGCTCCGCTCCTTCTCCCAACAGTAGGGCCTGCTCCGCTCCTTCTCCCAACAGTAGGGCCTGCTCCCCTCCTTCTCCCAACAGTAGGGCCTGCTCCCCTCCTTCTCCCAACAGTAGGGCCTGCTCCCCTCCTCCCAACAGTAGAGCCTGTTACTCTCCTTCTCCCAACAGTAGAGCCTGCTCCCCTCCTTCTTCCAACAGTAGGGCCTGCTCCCCTCCTTCTCCCAACAGTAGAGCCTGCTCCGCTCCTTCTTCCAACAGTTGAAAGTGCAGTGCCCAGCTGATAATCACCCTGATAATTGCTTTGAAACTGAAACTACACCAAAACTAATTTCACACATATGACAATGGATTAAATAAATTAGTAAAGTATGATGGGGAGAATGAGTGAGCTGATGAGCTAGGAGAAGCGAACAGTGAATAATTATGTATTCACCCATTGTGAATGAAGAACAGAGCCATTCTATTGTATTGATCCATTCTAATAATAATCTCTAAATGGTACCCTCTATCAGTCCTCCAAATCCAGGCAGTCTTATCAGTCTACTCTGGGCCTACTAGGAGTAGGCTACACAGTGGGAGCGTGCGTAATTGCACATGTTGAAAGGCTTTCAATACACTACATGACCAAAAGTATGTTTATACCTGCAGCCAACAAGTGCTCAACATATGTGGGAACTCCTTCAAGACTGTTGGAAAAGCATTCCAGGTGCAGCTGGTTGAGAAAATGCCAAGAGTGTGCAAAGCTGTCATTAAGGCAAAGGGTGGCTACTTTGAAGAATCTCAAATATAAAATGTATTTGGTTTTGTTTAACACTTTTTAGGTTACTACATGATTCCATATGTGTTATTTCATGACTCCACTATTATTCTACAATGTAGAAAATAGAAAGAATAAAGAAAACCCTGGAATGAGTAGGTGTATTCAAACTTCTTACTGGTACTATACATGTGCACAAACATGAATGAAATCACACTTGCTCAGACGCACATGTTCCCACCGTGTCATTTTCATATTTTTAATACCATTCCATTCACTCCATTCCAGCCATTATTATAACTTGTCCTGCCATCACCAGCCTCCTGTGGTGAAGAGCAGAATGTAGCAATTCACTATAGGGCCTCCAAAGAAATGGATCCGTCCTATCGGATGTGTTCTTGGCATAAAGCGAGACAAACGTCACCAGTCAGAGATCTCAGGAGCTGAGGACACTTGACACTTTGACAGTGCAGCGGGGCAACAGGACAAGGCCTTGCGAGGAGAATGATGACAACCTGACAACCAACGCAACTCCCACAGGCATGGACGGGCCGGTGGACATACCGCGCCAGCGCTAAAGGGGGCCGACAGCGGGACAACTGGGTCAGACTGAAGAGGAATCGCCCTGAAGCTACATTGCTAGCTGATTATGGCACATCCTGGATCTCTGATGCATCCACTGCGGTTCTAGGGAAAAGAGTTTCTAATTTAAAAGGGTCTCAAATTAATCCATTTTAAACTCTGCTGAGATCCATATTATGAATAGCATCCCATGAAATCATAAATAATACGCAGCCTGTCTGTTTTTAGGAGTGTTAAATCACTCTGCTCAGCAGGAGTCATAGCTCCTTCCGTTCGGTGGCACAGAGGCGACAGTTTGAATGTCTCTCATTACGACGACAAGAGAGTCAATTTAGAAGGGCTGTAAGATTTGTGGCATAAAACGTTGCAAAACAAGGTCTTATCATCTGCAATGCATCAAATTACATTATCCATTAAAAAAAATCTGATTCTGTGCCCTTTGCAAGCTGGAATCCTTAATGGTGAAACTGTCTGTTTTGGATATTATAACAAGAAGGAAGTTACTGCAAACAACAAACACCGTTTTCCCCCCTCAGACACACGCAATAGAACAGCCGATGATGTGCTGCAGTTTGTTTTACCACGCTGTTCACCTCCATTTTGGTTGCTTCTCACCTCAGTTTCATCAACAAAGCAAAAACAATAACAGAGGAGCTGGGGCAAAACAGTGGTGCTGTTTCCCCTAATGAGGATTCCATCTTTAAGTACACTGTTCAAGTGTTTGTCACTTTTGCCGAAGAGAGTATAATCTCACGGTCTGAAGACTTCTTTCAAATGACTTGAAAATGAGGAACACAAGAGCCCTTCAAAATCCAATTTTGTTTTTCGAGGACTCATTCACATTTCTTGGAGGCGCTGCTATTTTGGAAAAATACCCTAAAAGGCCTCATACGGAGATAATCTGTCTCCATTTACTCAGCCCTGAATCGAATGCAAAACTCCAACCTCTATTGACAAGAATCCGCTGCCCCCTGATAACTACCCTCCAGAAAGGCTCCAAATCATTCAACTGAATAACATTTTTTACAAGCCATCTGATAACTCTAAATCAGGGGTGTCAAAGTCAAATGGACGGAGGGCCAAATAAAAAATTTAGCTACAAGCCGAGGGCCGGACTGTTCGAATGTTCATTGAAAATTTTT
Source organism: Salvelinus namaycush (assembly GCF_016432855.1). NCBI lineage: Eukaryota > Metazoa > Chordata > Actinopteri > Salmoniformes > Salmonidae > Salvelinus > Salvelinus namaycush. Next base: position 4,172,012 of record NC_052337.1, read on the forward strand.
TAAATGACGCATATAGTCTAGTGAACCTAATTGAACCTACTGAAAACCTAACAAATATATTCCAATATGATCAGATAAATAAAGCAATATTTTCTTATGGCTCTGTCAGTAATCTTTAATTTTCAACAGACACAAAAGACAAATTTCCTTTATATAAAAATCCCCATAACATGAACATTAAATGAAAGAAACCGGTATTCAAGGCACCATCAGTAGCCTATATTTTCTATTTTAGCAAAAGTGGGCTAAATTTACTTCAAAGAAAAAAACAATAATAGCAATTTTCTATCATCCACTCAACTGAAATATTTTTAAAATATAATTGGATTGAAATACAATAAAATAAAGTGCAAAAATCTATTAATCAAAAACAACACTTTGTTTAAGGAGAAGTAACATGCAGTGAAAACAAATATTAAACTTTAACTTTTAAACTTGAACTGAGTAAAAACTCTAAATATGTGATTGCACAGTAATGTTCACTTGTTTGAGGTTGAGGGTGATACTTGGTGGTGTCCCATCTTTTCCACAAGTTCATCAATGTTCGGGGTAAGGCTCTGAGCTGAGGAAATCCTCAGAATTGAGTGGAGGTGTTCAGCAGTAAGTCGACTTCTGTGTGATGTTTTGTTCAGGTTCATCAAAGAAAACAGTTGTTCACACAGGTATGTGCTGCCAAACATAGACAACGTTTGAGCAGCCTGGATGCGCAGCTGGGGCATTGTGTCGGGGAGGAAACGGGCGAACTCCGCAGCACCCACTGCCGCATATTTTGCCCTCAGTGCATCATTGCATTGGAGGTCAATCAACTCCATTTGGAGGTTTGGTGGTGAGCTTTCCACGTCAACAGCAAATGGGTTACCGAGCAGTTCCAACCTGCTTTTTTGTGCTTCAAAGTCAGCAAATCGGCGTCGAAAGTCAGCGGCAAGCATACCTATTTTATCAGCCAACTGTGCGCTCGGGAACGCACTGGTAGAGAGCTTCTCTTTCATGGTCTGGCAGCTGGGAAAGTGGCTCAAATTTTCTTTCCGCATCTGCGTCTCCCACAGAGTCAGTTTGGTTTTAAATGCCTTCACTGTACTGTACATATCAGAGATGACATGATCCCGACCCTGCAGCTGCAAGTTCATTGCATTCAGATGACTCGTAATGTCACACAGAAAAGCCATTTCACACAGAAACATTTCGTCTCGGAGTTGTGTTGTGTCTTTCCCTTTGCTGTCCAAGAACAGACAAATCTCCTCACGAAGCTCGAAACATCTTTGAAGCACCTTTCCCTGGCTTAGCCATCGCACCTCTGTGTGATAAGGCAAATCACCATGCTCCGTTTCTAACTCCGTCAGAAATGCCTTGAACTGGCGGTGATTCAAACCTTTGGCTCTGATAAAGTTAACTGTGCGCGTGATGATGCTCATTACATGCTCCATTTTCAAGGCTTTACCGCACAACGCTTCCTGGTGTATGATACAATGATAAGCTGTCAGCTCACCTGTCGCGTTTTCCTCTTGCATCTTTTCCCGTATCTTCGCCACCAGTCCGCTCCTGTGTCCACACATCGCAGGTGCTCCGTCGGTTGTCAAACCCACGAGTTTTTCCCAAGGCAGCTCCATCTCATTTACACATCTTGACACCTCTTCATACAAATCATGCCCCGTAGTTGTGCCATGCATAGGACGTAAAGCCAAAAACTCCTCTGTCACGCTTAGGCTGGAGTCCACTCCGCGGATGAAAATTGACAACTGGGCAATGTCAGAAATGTCGGTGCTCTCATCCACAGCCAAGGAATATGCAATGAAATCTTTTCCCTTTTTCACAAGCTGCTCTTTTAGATTGATGGACAACTGGTCTACTCTCTCGGCAATGGTGTTTCTGCTCATACTCACATTTAAAAAGAGTTGCCTTTTTTCTGGGCAAACTTCGTCACAAACTTTAATCATGCAGTTTTTGATGAAATCCCCCTCCGTAAATGGCCGGGCTGATTTAGCGATCTCTTCTGCCAAAATAAAACTGGCCTTGACAGCAGCCTGGCCTTGTGATTTGGCTTTTTTGAACAGAGCCTGTCGAGATTTGAGGCCTCGTTTTAATTCCTCTGCCTTTTGTAGCCTTTGTTCCATGTCCATATTCTTGTTTTTGTCCGCGTGTTTCGTTTCATAATGTCGTCTCAGATTATACTCTTTCAGTACCGCCACACTTTCTCCACACAGAAGACACACAGGTTTTCCAGCTACCTCCGTGAACATATACTCCGACTCCCACCTTGTTTGAAACCCCCGGTTCTCAGTGTCCACCTTCCGTTTTGCCATTTTTGATGGGTATCTGAAAGTTAATTTTACTGTGATGCTGACGACTGCTGTGCCAATAAATATTGAAATGAAGCAGCCTACTGCTCGGTGCGTCACCGTTGCATTGTGGGAAATGTAGTATTGGTGCGTGTAAAAGATCTGCGGGCTGCCGGCTTGCTGCGGTCTGCGGGCCGGTTCTAATAATAAATCAAGATCATCCCAGGGGCCGTAAAAAACCTTCTCGCGGGCCGGATGTGGCCCGCGGGCCTTGACTCTGACATATGTGCTCTAAATGAATAGAGCCAATCGTGGACCAGCCAGATGCATCCTGTGTCTCGTGCCCTACTGCAACCTGGCAGACAATGCGCTGTTAGAGCGGCATTGAGAAAGGGGGAAAAAAACGATGCGCTAACCACAGCTCCCTGCCAATCGCAAATGGGCAAAGTCTGTAAGCGGCATGCCAGCTTGCCGGGAACTACACAGTTAGTATCTGAAGTACCTGTGGGCCACTACTATAACGGACACGGAAGCTTTGCAACTGTGAAGACTTGAGCTGAGCTTGTTGGACCTAAAAACCTCCGTTCCTGTGATGTGGATGTACGTCAGCTCATGTTTTTTGACTAGGTTTATTAACTAAGAGCAGAACCATTTGTATGAAGGGCTATGCAGCGTTTGGCTCAGGTCCATCAAGGCATGTGCTCAGCTTGTACCATCTTATTGCTCAATGACGAGTGAAATATGGCTCTGCTACGGGCTGGAAACACTGCTTCATAAAATCCATATAATATCTGGCCGTACTAAAAGTAAGTAGTGGCTATGCACATTAAAATAAATATGTCCTCGGTCAGGTGTGGGGCTGAAAATGAAGATATATTTTTATTCCTCAGTAAAAGTTGCATTTCATTTGTCATTTGCTCAGTTAGCATTTCTTGCGAGTAATTTTACATGAAGGAACATCAAACAGTTCAATCCAAAATGCCATCCCTTCACTCGTGTTTATGGTGTAATTTCACTCCTTAGAAAACACATTTTTTTGTTTTACCTTTATTTAACTAGGCAAGTCAGTTAAGAACAAATTCTTATTTACAATGACGGTCTACACCGGCCAAACCCGGACGACGTTGGGCCAATTGTGCGCCGCCCTATTGGACTCCCAATCACGGCCGGTTGTGATACAGCCTGGAATCGAACCAGGGTGTCTGTAGTGACGCATCTAGCACTGAGATGCAGTGCCTTAGACCGCTGCGCCACTCGCGAGCACAGCCCAGCTCATGCAACAGTAGAGTCCTCATCAACTACTTCCAAATTAAAGGACACCCTAACACACGCATCCAAGCTGAAGGAGGTTGTGTGCCAAACTGCCGAGGTCACTTTCACATCCATCTGATATTTCAGAGTGGTGGAACTCTCATTAGTTACTTGACTCATGAATCAGTGGAGTTCTTCAGTAACGTTGACACATGCATGAGCAAGGCCATATTTTGTATTCTAACGCCTGGGGTGTCGGCCAGACATCTGTCCATAGTGATTCATGACCATAGGAACAATCCTTTTTCCCCCCTTTTTTTTTTTTTTAAAGCAGAGGGATGTTTGTGTCAGTCCAGGAACAACAGTGACATCACACACCACTGAGTATCTCATCTCTTTGTGGCACTGCATTACTAGCCTGGTGCAAAGCGCTACCACATTGGCAGTAAACATTATGACGACAGCATAAACAGCTAAGACCGGGGCCTCCAACTGAAGATCTGAGCAATTTGCATCCACTTGAAGTTTAACGGCTTTTGAGCAATTAAAAACGCATACTCAGAAGGGACACTTGTTTTTTTGTGGGGGGGGGGGGGGAGAAAGTCAAGTACATAAAGGAGGAGAGAGAAAAGCGAGGGCAGACCCCCAGGATCTCCAGATGGAGTTATATATCCCACAGACAAAAGATGGATATTCAGGCTCTAAGAGACTGGGCGTAATTCCAAGCGGAGCGAATGATTTATCAGGATGCAATATGAGGCTATTTGCCACCCACGGCAGGTCTCTAGCAATATGAGGCTATTTGCCACCCACGGCAGGTCTCTAGCAATATGAGGCTATTTGCCACCCACGGCAGGTCTCTAGCAATATGAGGCTATTTGCCACCCACGGCAGGTCTCTAGCAATATGAGGCTATTTGCCACCCACGGCAGGTCTCTAGCAATATGAGGCTATTTGCCACCCACGGCAGGTCTCTAGCAATATGAGGCTATTTGCCACCCACGGCAGGTCTCTAGCAATATGAGGCTATTTGCCACCCACGGCAGATCTCTAGCAATATGAGGCTATTTGCCACCCACGGCAGGTCTCTAGCAATATGAGGCTATTTGCCACCCACGGCAGGTCTCTAGCAATATGAGGCTATTTGCCACCCACGGCAGGTCTCTAGCAATATGAGGCTATTTGCCACCCACGGCAGGTCTCTAGCAATATGAGGCTATTTGCCACCCACGGCAGGTCTCTAGCAATATGAGGCTATTTGCCACCCACGGCAGGTCTCTAGCAATATGAGGCTATTTGCCACCCACGGCAGGTCTCTAGCAATATGAGGCTATTTGCCACCCACGGCAGGTCTCTAGCAATATGAGGCTATTTGCCACCCACGGCAGATCTCTAGCAATATGAGGCTATTTGCCACCCACGGCAGGTCTCTAGCAATATGAGGCTATTTGCCACCCACGGCAGGTCTCTAGCAATATGAGGCTATTTGCCACCCACGGCAGGTCTCTAGCAATATGAGGCTATTTGCCACCCACGGCAGGTCTCTAGCAATATGAGGCTATTTGCCACCCACGGCAGGTCTCTAGCAATATGAGGCTATTTGCCACCCACGGCAGGTCTCTAGCAATATGAGGCTATTTGCCACCCACGGCAGGTCTCTAGCAATATGAGGCTATTTGCCACCCACGGCAGATCTCTAGCAATATGAGGCTATTTGCCACCCACGGCAGATCTCTAGCAATATGAGGCTATTTGCCACCCACGGCAGATCTCTAGCAATATGAGGCTATTTGCCACCCACGGCAGATCTCTAGCAATATGAGGCTATTTGCCTCCCACGGCAGGTCTCTAGCAATATGAGGCTATTTGCCACCCACGGCAGATCTCTAGCAATATGAGGCTATTTGCCACCCACGGCAGATCTCTAGCAATATGAGGCTATTTACCACCCACGGCAGGTCTCTAGCAATATGAGGCTATTTGCCACCCACGGCAGGTCTCTAGCAATATGAGGCTATTTGCCACCCACGGCAGGTCTCTAGCAATATGAGGCTATTTGCCACCCACGGCAGGTCTCTAGCAATATGAGGCTATTTGCCACCCACGGCAGGTCTCTAGCAATATGAGGCTATTTGCCACCCACGGCAGGTCTCTAGCAATATGAGGCTATTTGCCACCCACGGCAGGTCTCTAGCAATATGAGGCTATTTGCCACCCACGGCAGGTCTCTAGCAATATGAGGCTATTTGCCACCCACGGCAGGTCTCTAGCAATATGAGGCTATTTGCCACCCACGGCAGGTCTCTAGCAATATGAGGCTATTTGCCACCCACGGCAGGTCTCTAGCAATATGAGGCTATTTGCCACCCACGGCAGGTCTCTAGCAATATGAGGCTATTTGCCACCCACGGCAGGTCTCTAGTAATATGAGGCTATTTGCCACCCACGGCAGGTCTCTAGCAATATGAGGCTATTTGCCACCCACTGCAGGTCTCTAGCAATATGAGGCTATTTGCCACCCACTGCAGGTCTCTAGCAATATGAGGCTATTTGCCACCCACGGCAGGTCTCTAGCAATATGAGGCTATTTGCCACCCACGGCAGGTCTTTAGTAATATGAGGCTATTTACCACCCACGGCAGGTCTCTAGTAATATGAGGCTATTTGCCACCCACGGCAGGTCTCTAGCAATATGAGGCTATTTGCCACCCACGGCAGGTCTCTAGCAATATGAGGCTATTTGCCACCCACGGCAGGTCTCTAGCAATATGAGGCTATTTGCCACCCACGGCAGGTCTCTAGCAATATGAGGCTATTTGCCACCCACGGCAGGTCTCTAGCAATATGAGGCTATTTGCCACCCACGGCAGGTCTCTAGCAATATGAGGCTATTTGCCACCCACGGCAGGTCTCTAGTAATATGAGGCTATTTGCCACCCACGGCAGGTCTCTAGCAATATGAGGCTATTTGCCACCCACGGCAGGTCTCTAGCAATATGAGGCTATTTGCCACCCACGGCAGGTCTCTAGCAATATGAGGCTATTTGCCACCCACGGCAGGTCTCTAGCAATATGAGGCTATTTGCCACCCACGGCAGGTCTCTAGCAATATGAGGCTATTTGCCACCCACGGCAGGTCTCTAGTAATATGAGGCTATTTGCCACCCACGGCAGGTCTCTAGCAATATGAGGCTATTTGCCACCCACTGCAGGTCTCTAGCAATATGAGGCTATTTGCCACCCACTGCAGGTCTCTAGCAATATGAGGCTATTTGCCACCCACGGCAGGTCTCTAGCAATATGAGGCTATTTGCCACCCACGGCAGGTCTTTAGTAATATGAGGCTATTTACCACCCACGGCAGGTCTCTAGTAATATGAGGCTATTTGCCACCCACGGCAGGTCTCTAGCAATATGAGGCTATTTGCCACCCACGGCAGGTCTCTAGTAATATGAGGCTATTTGCCACCCACGGCAGGTCTCTAGCAATATGAGGCTATTTGCCACCCACGGCAGGTCTCTAGCAATATGAGGCTATTTGCCACCCACGGCAGGTCTCTAGCAATATGAGGCTATTTGCCACCCACGGCAGGTCTCTAGCAATATGAAGGTCATGTGGTTTGGTAAGAAGAATGCCCCTCTGTCCACCGGTGTGATTACTACCTCTGAGGGTTTAGAGCTTGAGGTAGTCACCTCATACAAGTACTTGGGAGTATGGCTAGACGGTACACTGTCCTTCTCTCAGCACATATCAAATCTGCAGGCTAAAGTTAAATCTAGACTTGGTTTCCTCTATAGTAATCACTCCTCTTTCACCCCAGCTGCCAAACTAACCCTGATTCAGATGACCATCCTACCCATGCTAGATTACGGAGACATAATTTATAGATCGGCAGGTAAGGGTGCTCTCGAGCAGCTAGATGTTCTTTACCATTCGGCCATCAGATTTGCGACCAATGCTCCTTATAGGACACATCACTGCACTCTATACACCTCTGTAAACTGGTCATCTCTGTACACCCGTCGCAAGACCCACTGGTTGATGCTTATTTATAAAACCCTCTTAGGCCTCCCTCTCCCCTATCTGAGATATCTACTGCAGCCTTCATCCTCCACATACAACACCCGTTCTACCAGTCACATTCTGTTAAAGGTCCCCAAAGCACACACATCCCTGGGTCGCTCGTCTTTTCAGTTCGCTGCAGCTAGCGACTGGAACAAGCTGCAAAAAACACTCAAATTGGACCGTTTTATCTCAATCTCTTCATTCAAAGACTCAATCATGGACACTCTTACTGACAGTTGTGGCTGCTTTGCGTGAGGTACTGTTGTCTCCACCTTCGTGCCCTTTGTGCTGTTGTCTGTCCCCAATAATGTTTGTACCATGTTTTGTGCTGCTACCATGTTGTTGTCATGTTGTGTTGCTACCATGCTGTATTGTCATGTGTTGCTGCCATGCTATGTTGTTGTCTTAGGTCTCTCTTTATGTAGTGTTGTGTTGTCTCTCTTGTCGTGGTGTGTTTTGTCCTACATTTTTATTTAATTAATTTTTATTTTTAATCCCAGACCCCGTCCCCGCAGGAGGCCTTTTGGTAGGCCGTCATTGTAAATATGAATTTGTTCTTCACTGACTTTCCTAGTTAAATCAAGGTTAAATAAAATAAATAAATAAATATGAGGCTATTTGCCACCCACGGCAGATCTCTCATACAGTACAGTACAGGGAGGTAGGACTGATTGGTGTACTGTATTTTACTATATACCGGTATTGATGCACGGACCAGTTTGGGTTTTTACTTTAAACTGTATTTGAATGTTTGGTTTGTTAAATGTGATACGCCACTCCGGCGCGTGAGATGTCGGTTCTTATAGTTTAACTCAGTTTTCTACCGCCTCTCTCGCCCTCTCCTCCTTCATGCCGCTTCCTCATGCGTTTGCCACACCAAGCCCTGCAACCTGTCACTCAAGGAGAGCAACAGTTGTCATGAGCACATGTCGTGCCGTTCACTCTGTCTATGAGGTCAGATGCAACAAGATGTTGGTGACAAACGATGATGATTTCCAATTTGCTTCTTAACGGTGCAATACGCAGAAATCGCTCTGCCATTTCCTGTTGATAAAATTCAAATAGTTTGCCTAATTTCAGTTAATGTGACAAAACAGAGAGAATCATTGTAGCATCTAAACCGCTGTGAAAAATCTTTGTAATAACCACAAATATTGTATTTTCAGCTGTTTGAAGCTGGTGTACAAAACCGAAAGTAAAAGACGCAAAAGCGAAACTTAAGAACAGGACACATAGAAATAGCACATATAGAACAGATCTACCGCTTCTTAGACTTGCTTATAATGAGAATGACAGATCTATTACTCACATTTCTATGTGAATTTTGTCGGGTTGCCCAAAAAGTTATCTATTGCAGCTTTAATATAAATCTACAAGCTTTCTATAATTACACTATTTGCTTGTCTGACTGCCTGCAAACAGCTAGTTTTCTTCGCAAGCTGTGGATAAAATAAATTGTGTTAGCTGATAATGCTAATTGCTAGTTAGCTGGCTAGCTAGCTGTATACTCAGAGTCAGAGCAAACGTAGCTAGCTAATACAGCCTGATACAGCTGGTGTAGGCCTAGATCAGCATGTTAGTGCAACGGCATCTTTTAAATCAGAGTGGAATAGTCAAAGCATGAATATGTTAGCTAGCTACCTAGATGAGGTAAGAGAAAACATGAAATGTAACATCTAATTAGGGTCCCCTGGTAAACACTGACGAACACTTTGGTTCCTACACTGTCACAATAATCCCTCCCTGGCTTTTTCATTCATTGTCATGTCCAAACAACAATGTATTCAAAGTGCTGCCCACTATATTCCAACTATAGAATTAGAATAGTCAACCTATTTACATGATTCAACAGGACACCAATTAATTAGGCCTAGATATTTTACCTACATCATGCAGCCCTACTTGGCACAGTGTCAAAATGATAACAAATTAGTGCAGAAAATGCAGACAATTATTTTGGGTTGAAGTTGAATTTTACAGTATAAGACAATCAGAATGGAAAGAAATCCCTTTGAATGTGTATGTTGCCACCCTAGGGTCTTCAACTACTCATTAAATCATATTTAGAACTTTTATTATTCAAAAACATAAAATACTGTCATACCTACTTAACCAAGAGCCAGCTGTAGGATTAAACCAACCACTCATATTAATCCTTAATCAATCATATTCATCTCGGTTAAATCCATTGTGTGTGGAAGCACTTAAAGATGCAGTACGGGATCCTAAGCGCTTACAAATTTGTAACATATTGTACGAATTGGAATTCATAACATTTTTTTTTTTTAATTGCAGGACGTTACATTCCATACGAAATGGAGGACGTAGTACACAATTGTGTACAAGTTTCAAACAGAACTTTTTCTTTCAAAACTACTGGCTTAAATCATACAAAAGCTCTGGAAAAATCACCTTAAGTACAAGTCAGACGGTACGTTCAATAATTTTGTTACACAAGGATGAGTGTTGGAAATAACCATCTTGGCAACAGACACCGTGTCCATTATAGAAAGACATACCCTTTAATTTAAGTGAGTGTAACGGTGCGTGGGACCAGAAGACTAGTGTTATCTCCCCAAGCTAATGCAAAAGCTCTTGGTCTGGGGGCTAACACAGTCTTGTGGCACACAGAAGACCCACGTTCAAATTCAGTTGGTCACGTTGGTGAAGTGGTCCGGTGCCAGTCGGTCACATGGACAATAGCAGAAGTGGTTCCGGTGCCAGTCGGTTACATGGACAATAGCAGAAGTGGTTCCGGTGCCAGTCGGTCACATGGACAATAGCAGAAGTGGTTCCGGTGCCAGTCGGACAATAGCAATGCCTGGCTGTAATGATGTTGAATGAGTGACATAACATAATGCCATGGCACTTCATGGCCAATTAATTCAGAACAATTTGAATCAGCAGGTGTCATATACATAATGAAAGAAGAGTTGCCATTACCGGTGATAGCTCATAGCTGACAGGCATTTATAACACTCGTATGACAGCGTTACAATAGTAATGTGCTTTAAAAAAATACCCTTCTGCAATGCTCATAAACAGGTTGACAACTCTAGTGCTTTTCAATCAATCATACTCAAAATGGGCTATTTTTGGGCAGGGTGAGACAGAGCACTGGTAATTACAGTAGACAATGAGAACCGTCTGTGGAGGGGGATTGGCTTTCAATAGGAATAATGTTCACCCAGACCTCTGCCTTTACTGCATCCCATTAGGCAGCCAAATGATTCTTCGGGCCGTCAATTAATTGTACTGTACTGGCTGACAAGCGATGTCAGATGTGTGCCTGTTATCGTCCAAAACACTCCTATCTGTTGAAGACATCTACCTGCTCTCTGACCATGTGTAATGAATGTGCACTGATAGCCCCTTTCCATCCTATAAAAACATATATTTATTGGTGAATTGGTGGATTAGTTGCTTGACTTCAGTGCGTTGACAAATGATATTTTGCTCGATAAAACAAGGGAGCCGTCAAGGAGCGAGTGAGCAGCAGTCCAATTTAGGGTAGAGAAGTTAAAAAGATTAAGAGCTAATATATTTGACAAGATTGGTCATGACACTCCCGAAGACACTCTGACTTTGAACGAGGGTGTTTGCAAATGTGAGGAGATGTTGACTGTTCCCGTTAAACTGCAAAAGGAGCTTTTTATGCAATTTGGTGAACGCCCAGCGTGCTAGTGTGGCTTATATAACGGGAACGACAGTTAAGAGCAAGGATCTAGCAATTACTGCTGTTTTTAGCCTGTTTTCGATGGGATGCTAAATCAAGTGTTATAGTGTGCGGCTTATTCAAGTGTTCCAAAGTGGGTTTATATTCTGGTGCTTTGGGTAATCCCACATAGCAATGAGTTAACAGTGTAGCTCTTCAGATTTACTCACCATATCAAGTATCCTCTCTGCGCCAGTCTAAACTAATGAAACTCTCCACTCTCAAAACTAATACAAATACATGACACAGTGTGACTTTTCTGTGAACTTAAAAACCCTTGATATAGGCACCATTTGGGGGAAAACATGAGTGGAAATGCAACTAAACTGTAGAGTGTATCAAGGAAAAATGTACCTATTAGGAATGATCACAATAAAAGATGAAACCACTTTTATGCCAGCCTGCATTAGTGTTTGGAAATTTGAATGGAAGTATCATAGACTACAGGAAACCTAAACGGAGACTACTTGTAGCACATGGAAAGACTACAATCCCCCGTGGCTACAGAGTAACCCAATATACATGGAGAATAACCTAGAGCTGCTTTTGTAGTCCACTCAAGCAAACATGTCTGGAACACTTAGGCTGTGTTTACACAGGAAGCCAAATTCTGATATTTGATACACTAATTGCTCTTGTGACCAATCACATTAGATCTTTTCACATCAGATCTTTTTCAGAGCTGATCTGATTGGTCAAAAGATCAATTAGTAAGGCTGTGACTGTCATGGAATTTTGGATGATGGTAATTGGCCAGCCAAATTACCTTTTGTTCACTGTAATAAACATTTGACTGGATTTGCTTGGGATTTCTTTTTTTACGCACATTTTCTACTCTCCTCCGCTCCTGACTGCATGAATAGAACGAGATTCCCTATTCAAGTCAATGATGGCATAATGGGTGGACTGGTGGCCATTGTGACAGTACCCATCGAACGGCAGGTAGCCTAGTGGTTAAGAGAGTTGGGCTAGTAACCGAAAGGTTGATTGTTCAAATCACAGAGCTGGCGAGGTGGAAAAATCTGCTGTTCTGCCCTTGAGCAAGGCAGTTAACGCACAACAATGGCTCCCCGTGCGTTGTGGACGTTAATTAAGGCAGCCCCCCGCACCTCTCTGATTCAGACGGGGTTCGGTTAAATGCATTCAGTTGTGCAACTGACTAGGTATCCCTTTTCTCTTTCCTTTCCTATAGGGGCAAAGTAGAAAGTAAAATATGTGCTGTGATTGGTTGATTAAACTCTACTGACATTACAAAAAAAATACATTCCATTGCATGAGCAACATCATTTAAATGGACATTACTATGAAAATTATTACATCACAATGCCAGGCAGCCATTGCGAGTGTACCCATGCGTTTACCAGCCAAATAGGTCGTTATCAATGTGCCGTTTTCAAGGGATTGTTAAATAAAGGTTATAACTATTTGGTTGTAATATAATCACCTCTTGAAGAGCCTAGTGAGAACTACACATTTCAGATTATTCCACATTTATCTCTATCATCAGAGTTATACAGCAACTGCATGCGTTTCATGATCAGTAAACATGAATTGATCATGTCATTTCAGAGGGTAGCCTCATGATATCTCTCAATATTGGCCACCTTTAATTGGATATTTCAGTGATATAAAAGTGAACTATACCTACATTTGAATCATTTAGCAGACGCTCTCATCCAGAGTGACTTACAGGAGCAATTAGGGTTAAGTGCCTTGCTCAAGGGCACATCGACCGGGTCACCTAGTTGGCTAGGGGGATTCGAACCAACGACCTTTCGGTTACCGTCCCAATGCGCTTAACCACTAGAATACCTGCCACCCTGACAAGTACGAGTGGTTTAGAAGCAGCAGAAGGGCGCATTTGCCGATGTACTGTTAGCTGGTAATGTTTACTTTGCTAGCTACTGGTAGAAACTTTGTACAGTTAGCTGGTAATGTTAACTTTGCTAGCTACTGGTAGAAACTTTGTACAGTTAGCTAGTAATGTTTACTTTGCTAGCTACTGGTAGAAACTTTGTACAGTTAGCTGGTAATGTTTACTTTGCTAGCTACTGGTAGAAACTTTGTACAGTTAGCTGGTAATGTTTACTTTGCTAGCTACTGGTAGAAACGTTGTACAGTTAGCTGGTAATGTTAACTTTGCTAGCTACTGGTAGAAACTTTGTACAGTTAGCTGGTAATGTTAACTTTGCTAGCTACTGGTAGAAACTTTGTACAGTTAGCTAGTAATGTTTACTTTGCTAGCTACTGGTAGAAACTTTGTACAGTTAGCTGGTAATGTTAACTTTGCTAGCTACTGGTAGAAACTTTGTACTGTTAGCTGGTAATGTTTACTTTGCTAGCTACTGGTAGAAACTTTGTACAGTTAGCTGGTAATGTTAACTTTGCTAGCTACTGGTAGAAACTTTGTACAGTTAGCTGGTAATGTTAACTTTACTAGCTACTGGTAGAAACTTTGTACAGTTGGCTAAACGTATAGTGGTAGGTAGACCTAATGTGCTTTTTTCTCCAACCAACGTAGGACTACCTAGCGAAGTTAGCTAACATCCCATTTTCAACATTGTTTTTAACAGTATTTAATCCTGATTGCTGCTGAGAGACATGATAGGCTACATTGATTGAAGGACCACGTCAAATTGGCTAGCTAGCTAACAACAGATCACATCAATATGGCTAGCTAGCAACAGATCACGTCAATATGGCTAGCTAACAACAGATCAAGTCAATATGGCTAGCTAGCAACAGATCACGTCAATATGGCTAGCTAACAACAGATCAAGTATTGTGACGTTTTATTGACAAGCCCCTTCTATTCATTCCATTTCTATGTGTCCTGCTGTTGCTTTGTGGAGCGTGTTGCCTAGGCAACCGAAGAATTGTTTGCTTATTTCAGCAAGGAGCAAGCAATAAAGCTTCATCATGTTATGGCCGAAATGGACAACCACAAAATGCAGTCTTCAGTCAGCTGTTCATTCAATCAATCAATCAATCAAATGTATTTGTAAAGCCCTTCTTACATCAGCTGATGTCACAAAGTGCTGTACAGAAACCCAGCCTAAAACCCCGAACAGCAAGCAATGCAGGTGTAGAAGCACGGTGGCTAGGAAAAACTCCCTAGAAAAGGCCAGAACCTAGGAAGAAACCTAGAAAGGAACCAGGCTATGAGGGCTGGCCAGTCCTCTTCTGGCTGTGCCGGGTGGAGATTATAACAGAACATGGCCAAGATGTTCAAATGTTCATAGATGACCAGCAGGGTCAAATAATAATAATCACAGTGGTTGTCGAGGGTGCAGCAAGTCAGCACCTCAGGAGGAAAATGTCAGTTGGCTTTTCATAGCCGATCATTCAGAGTATCTCTACCGCTCCCGCTGTCTCTAGAGAGTTGAAAACAACACACATTTTTTCATATATATTTTTTTAAACAGTTATGACAGTTATTTTATTTTCATGACAGTCTTCATCCGTAACTGTCGGTTACACGGTTATATGGTGATTGTGCCAGCCCTACCAATTAGTGAGAAAAAAAAACATCAGAAACATGGGCTTCTGTCTAAACGCAGCCATAGAGAGCGAGACACTCTTTAATGTGGGACTTTGAGGTATTTGAGAAGCCATCTGTAATACAGAAGGATACTGAAGACAGGGCCCCATTCAAAGTGTCAGGAGAGGAGAGGGGAGGAGAAATGGCTCTCTAGTCGACGTGAGTAGCATCATGGAAAGCGGTGTTTCACCAAGATGTTTTTTTGGGGGGGGACGAAGCGCTCAGTCACCCCCCGAAGCAACATGCAGGGCAACCGAGAAATTGCTCTAATGTGGCATTGTGAGGATTATCTAGACAAGCAAACTCGACTATGCATGGCCTCTACATTATACAGTATGTGAACTGTGATGAAAGAAGAAGAAATCCTCTGAGGAAACAACACCAGGGCTGATATTCAGTTTTGTTTGCTATACATTATGTAGGAGGTTATGTAGAAATACTGTATGCCACCTTCTTCAAAGAGTGGGCTTAACATGCCTGATCTGTTGTGTTTTTTTTTTTTGGATAACTTCCAGGTTTCATACAGGTTTCCCTTTAGAATATTTCTCCACAACGTATTCAATTAGTTGACTGCTAAGAGCATTGATTTTACTCAGGTCATATATTTTCTGTTGATTTGTATGGATATGGTTTGCCTGATTCCTAATTTCTTCAGGAAGGGTTGAAAGGGTTGATGAAATATATTGTTGACTTTGGCACACAAAAACTTTTAGAGGAGTAAACTTTTCTCTACTCTATCACGTTTAACAGGCTTCTACAGCTTAGAAACATTATCTCTATAAGCTGCTTTGCGATGAGCACAGGCACAAGTCACTAAAGGACACCAATTTACATCTAGATAACAAATAAAGGTTGTCAAACCGTTTTTCAGTGGCAACATACAGGGGCAGTATATTTACAGCATGACCGACTGATAGGACCACATCAGAAATTCTGAAACCGTATTAATCCTTGCACTTTAAGTGACATTGATTAATGGAGTTACGTTTTATGTTTGTTCCTTGCTCCAGCTGAGTTAGTTATGACCTTATAGCCCAATTAGATCCGAGTGTTGATGTAGCCTTCGTAACCTACACCCAAGGACTGTCTTTTAATTCACTTTCCATTTAAAGGAGTCGATTAACTTTCACCGTCAAGGTCATTTGCAACCAGTGATTGAGTCAAAATCTTGCTGAATGTTGTAAAGTCATACCTTTCTTAACCTGTCTGGCTCTGGCGTTCTGCTAGCGGAACTCCTCCCACATTCCACTGAAAAGGCAGAGCGCGAAATTCAAAAGATATTTTTTAGAAATATTTAACTTTCACACATTAACAAGTCCAATACAGCAAATGAAAGATACACATCTTGTGAATCCAGTCAACATGTCCGATTTTTAAAATGTTTTACAGCGAAAACACCACATATATTTATGTTAGCTCACCACCAAATACAAAAAGGACAGACATTTTTCACAGCACAGGTAGCATGCACAAAGCCAACCTAACTAACCAAGAACCAACCAAACTAACCAAGAAACAACTTCATCAGATGACAGTCTTATAACATGTTATACAATAAATCTATGTTTTGTTCGAAAAATGTGCATATTTGAGGTATAAATCAGTTTTACATTGCAGCTACCATCACAGCTACCGTCAGAAATAGAACCGAAGCAGCCAGAGTAATTACATACACCAACGTCAAATACCTAAATACTCATCATAAAACATTTCTGAAAAATCGATGGTGTACAGCAAATGAAAGACAAACATCTTGTGAATCCAGCCAATATTTCCGATTTTTTAAGTGTTTTACAGCGAAAACACAATATAGCATTATATTAGCTTACTACAATAGCCTACCACACTACCGCATTCATTCATCAAGGCACGTTAGCGATAGCAATAGGCACGTTAGCGATAGGGAATAAACCAGCAAAAGATATTAATTTTCACTAACCTTCATAAACCTTCATCAGATGACAGTCCTATAACATCAGGTTATACATACACTTATGCTTTGTTCGAAAATGTGCATATTTAGAGCTGAAATCAGTGGTTATACATTGTGCTAACGTAGCATCTTTTTCCCAGAATGTGCGGATATTTTTATGACACTCAACTATTCTGTTCACTCTAACTATTCATAAACGTTACTAGAAAATACATGTTGTATAGGAAATGATAGATACACTAGTTCTTAATGCAATCGCCGTGTTAGAATTCTAAAAATAACTTCATTACGACATCCAGCTTAGTTATAGCGAGAGCGTGCCCAAAATCTGGGCGCAAACAACTATTTCACATGTTCGACAGATATATGAAATAGCATCATAAAATGGGTCCTACTTTTGATGATCTTTCATCAGAATGTTGTACAAGGGGTCCTTTGTCCAGAACAATCGTTGTTTGGTTTTAGAATGTCCTCTTCTCCAGTCAATTAGCACGGAAAGCTAGCAAAGTAGCGCGAAGCTCTCCTTCCTGAACAAAGGCACACAACGCAACACGCCTAACGTCCCGAATAAATTTCAATAATCTAATAAAACTATATTGAAAAAACATACTTTACGATGATATTGTCACATGTATCAAATAAAATCAAAGCCGGAGATATTAGTCGTCTATAACGACAGCTTATCAGAAGGCAAAACCAGGTCCCTTCACGCGCTCTCCAGAAAACAGGAAACTGGTGACACGTCATGCCGAGAGCTTTTATTCGACCCCAGATCAAGTAATTCACTCCATTTCTTCTCTCACTGCCTGTCGACATCTAGTGGAAGACGTATGAAGTGCATGTATTCTAATAAATATCAAGGACATTTATAGGCAGGCCCTAGAACAGAGCATCGATTTCAGATTTTCCACTTCCTGTCAGGAAGTTCGCTGCCAAATGAGTTCTGTTTTACTCACAGATATAATTCAAACGGTTTTAGAAACTAGAGAGTGTTTTCTATCCAATAGTAATAATAATATGCATATTGTACGAGCAAGAATTGAGTACGAGGCCGTTTAAATTGGGCACGATTTTCCCCCAAAGTGAAAACAGCGCCCTCTGTCCTCAACAGGTTTTAAGACCTTGCACTAAAAACAACCAATGGTAATCTGGTGATAAAATCTGGTGTTATGTTTATGTTGAAGAGGTAAATCAACCCCCCACCCAGGTCTATTTTTATTCTATTACAAAACTCCAAGTGAGTATATTCTTCAATAAACACAGAGCAAGAGCAAAAATGCAATATGTTTTCATCATGAATCTATTAGTATTCCAAAAATGTGCAAACGTTTAACTGCACAGCCGTCATAATCTTTAATACCTTGTGAAAGACGGCAATAAATACACTAATCTTGTCATCACAATTAGATTGAGGGCCATTTAAAAAAAATAGTTTAAAAAATGTTATTTAACCTTTATTTAACCATTTAGCTACAAAGAAACATTATTTAGATTGCGTGATATCTTCAGTTGGCTGATTTAGGGCCTATAATCTGATAGCAGCCACGGTACTGCATAAGGGTTTGTCTGGGTACAGTCAATCATTGTACAAAACTGTATCCATCAAAATAAAGCTGTGTCAGTGTCCCTGCAGTGGAGTTGACCCCTTTGTCGATGGCTGCATGACAAACGAGTTGGCACCCAAACTGGCAGGGCGTCCCAAAGGTCCTGGAAAAAAAGTTGAGAACCGCTATGGTCATCAACATTAAAAAGTACACACCCCTCTCCCCAAATGTAAATTGCTCAGAAATGGTCAACGTCTAATGCAATGTGCATACATTTAAACTGAGTACTGGGCAATGTTCTGGCATCCATTTTCCCGCCTTGAAACATGTAGGATGTGAGCCGTGAGGGGAAACGTGAATTGAAATGCTTGATTATTCATCATTTCTTTAAATCAGCAACTCTCAAGATTACTTTTTGGCAAGTTTAAATGAAATGTAAAACTTAAACGTATCACAACATGATCCATGTTGATCTGCTTGAATGGAGACATTCACATAGCTGCTTACGGGAACAAGACAAATACCAAATTAGTGTTAACATTTATCATTTGACATTAAAATCAATTTTCGCTTCTCGAGCGGCGCAGCGGTCTAAGGCACACCGTGAAAGCATTTATAAACCACAATGAATAGACACAAATAGGTTTGATATAAATGAATACCTTCTCATTGTACTTATATTTCCAATTAGTCCATCTCATTGAGACATATTTCTGTAACACTGTCATAACTGAATACACTGTTGCTGAAACCGAGAGTACTTTAGACATGTTTCAGAAATCCTCTTCAAATACTTAACCCAGCAAAAAAAAGAAACGTCCTCTCCACTGTCAACTGAGTTAATTTTCAGCAAACGTATCATGTGTAAATATTTGTATGAACATAACAAGATTCAACAACTGAGACATAAACTGAACAAGCTCCACAGACATGTGACTAACAGAAATGGAATAATGTGACCCTGAACAAAAGGGGGGGGGGGTCAAAATCAACAGTAACAGTCAGTATCTGGTGAGGCCAACAGCTACATTAAGTACTGCAGTGCATCTCCTTAATTGTTCATTAATTGTTTATGGTTCATTGAACAAGCATGGGAAACAGTGTTTACATCTTTTACAATGAAGATCTTGTGAAGTTATTTGGATTTTTACAAATTATCTTTGAAAGACAGGGTCCTGAAAAAGGGACGTTTCTTTTTTTTGCTGAGTTTAGCTTTGCTAGTATTGATGTACTCAAATCCTGCAGTTCATGACTACGAGATCCTTGGTCCACTGCCGGGTAGGACTTAGCTGCAAAGGTCAAAAATAGACTGGTAAATGATTTTTTTTTTGTCGTCCTTTAACTTGGTGAAAAAAAGTTTTTTGCTATTTCAGACGAGTGTAATGAATGCATGGGGCCAGAAGTCTCTGTGAAAGTTGTGAAAAAATGACATGATGCACTACCTGAGACAAAATGGTCTCTACACTTGATGACACAAAACAATTAGAACTTTCAAAGTTAAAGTAACTGTCCAGTGAAAATGTCACTTTTAAAAGTTAATATTCTGTTAACTCATACCCAAATAATGTTGTTGACTCATCCTATACTCGTATTTGTGGCCAAAGCATAAATTGGATTTAAAAAACCCACCTCAAATAGTAATTTCAAACAGACTGTTTACCAAAAAAATGATGTCATCCTCCATTCAGCGGTCCTTTCGCATTAATCATTTTAATGACCATTCTGTTGTTGGGGTATGCCCACACCATTCCAACACAGAAAAGCTGCTTTTTAACATACTGAATAACCATTCTTTGTAAGGAAAACTATTTCACTCATATTGTAATTCATTATAAGATTTCATAGAAATCTGGAAAGCAATGGACAGTTACTTTAATCATTTTTCAGTAAAGGGAAAGGCTGTTTCTCACACAGGTGTGAGCCACATTCAGATCTGATGTACAGAAACACAGAATGCATTCTGGGTAGCAATTACAGTATGAAGTAGCTTCCCTGAGAGGGGGATTATTACGGTCAGGTACTGCCAGTCTGTCTCCATTACCACAGCAGGCATCTGCCATTTCAAGGATCTTCTGATTTGCTTCGCCCTCAGAGATGCTACAGTAGGTGTGCTGAGCCTAGCCCATGCTAACAGCAGAGCTGTTGGGAGGGGTGACAAGACATTTCTCCAAGCTGTCGGCAACATTTCTCCATCGGCACAAAGCCTTCCTCAGTCCCGTCTGGTAAAGCTCCCCATTAACATGCTGTGCTCTTGCTCTTTTCCCAGCTACCATAAATCATAAAGCCGGACCACACCTATGAATAAATGCACAGTTCCACTCTACATTTAGGTTTGTCAGGTGGATGTGCAGAAACATGCCAAGGCCTCCCAAGAATTCTAGCTCTGCCTAAACTTCTTCTGGCTGGGCCTCCTAATACTTATTTTGGCTCTGCCTAAACTTCTTGTGGCTCTGTCTAAACTTCTTGTGGCTCTGCCTAAACTTCTTGTGGTTCTGTCTAAACTTCTTGTGGCTCTGTCTAAACTTCTTCTGGCTCTGCCTAAACTTCTTCTGGCTCTGCCTAAACTTCTTGTGGCTCTGCCTAAACTTCTTGTGGCTCTGCCTAAACTTCTTGTGGCTCTGCCTAAACTTCTTGTGGCTCTGTCTAAACTTCTTGTGGTTCTGCCTAAACTTCTTGTGGCTCTGTCTAAACTTCTTCTGGCTCTATTCAGATACAAAGAAACTGTACTTTGTGTCACATCTAAACAGAGAAATGCTCATGTCCTCATTGCTTCCTGATATGGCAGTGAACGTTCAGCCACACGCTTTTGCTTTCAATAAATTACTTTCTAAAGCGTTCTTTCCTTCAGGGCATCTCCATGACGTAACAGTTATTGTCATTTGACCAGATGCAGTGAAACAGGAAACTGGTATTTCGATACCAGATGATCTACTCTCTGGTCTGTTGGATCATTGGCGGATGCTCAGCTGGGTCCGGGATTGGTTGGTTTATGACACTAGAGAGAGTAACCACCTATAAGTACTCCCCAGTACACCACTTCTGTTTCCTAATCTGTTTCTAATCCTGATAGTCTAGTCAGTGGAGAGTTGCTAGCATGTGTCATAACCTCTCAAATCAAATCAAATCATATTTTATTAGACACATGCGCCGAATACAACAGGTGTAGACCTTACAGTGAAATGCTGAATACAACAGGTGTAGACCTTACAGTGAAATGCTTACTTACGAGCCCCTAACCAAAAAAGCTGTAAAAAAAACAAAACATGGATAAGAATAAGGAATAAAAGTAACAAGTAATTAAAGAGCAGCAGTAAAACAACAGTAGCGAGACTATATACATGGGGGTACCGGTACAGAGTCAATGTGCGGCGGGCACCGGTTAGTTGAGGTAATATGTACAGGTAGGTAGAGTCTAACTTAATGTTAAAACTATAAGTATCCTCACCTGACCAGAGGGAAATGGCAGACATCCTCCCTTCGTACCCATAATGAGTCCAACTCCACAAATGGGTTATTCATATCCCTTGTTAATTAGTCAACATCACTAGCGCCCTAGGCTTACTTTTCTATGTGATTTAGACTAGGGAGTTTTGCCAAGTGCTCAATGACATTGTAAAAGTGTCACAAAGCAAATGAAACTAACATGAAAGGAAAAGAGTAGAGAACATGAGATCAGCTGTAATGTTTCTACACCAGGAGCAGATATTTACTCACCACCAGACGATACAGCATGGTAAGTGTTTACTTGGCTGTCAGACGTCACATTTACTCAGACGATACAGCATGGTAAGTGTTTACTTGGCTGTCAGACGTCACATTTACTCAGACGATACAACATGGTAAGTGTTTACTTGGCTGTCAGACGTCACATTTGATCAGACGATACAGCATGGTAAGTGTTTACTTGGCTGTCAGACGTCACATTTACTCAGACGATACCGCATGGTAAGTGTTTACTTGGCTGTCAGACGTCACATTTACTCAGACGATACAGCATGGTAAGTGTTTACTTGGCTGTCAGACGTCACATTTGATCAGACGATACAACATGGTAAGTGTTTACTTGGCTGTCAGACGTCACATTTGATCAGACGATACAACATGGTAAGTGTTTACTTGGCTGTCAGATGTCACATTTGATCAGACGATACAACATGGTAAGTGTTTACTTGGCTGTCAGACGTCACATTTACTCAGACGCTACCGCATGGTAAGTGTTTACTTGGCTGTCAGACGTCACATTTACTCAGACGATACCGCATGGTAAGTGTTTACTTGGCTGTCAGACGTCACATTTACTCAGACGATACCGCATGGTAAGTGTTTACTTGGCTGTCAGACGTCACATTTGATCAGACGATACAGCATGGTAAGTGTTTACTTGGCTGTCAGACGTCACATTTACTCAGACGATACCGCATGGTAAGTGTTTACTTGGCTGTCAGACGTCACATTTGATCAGACGATACAGCATGGTAAGTGTTTACTTGGCTGTCAGACGTCACATTTACTCAGACGATACAGCATGGTAAGTGTTTACTTGGCTGTCAGACGTCACATTTACTCAGACGATACCGCATGGTAAGTGTTTACTTGGCTGTCAGACATCACATTTACTCAGACGATACAACATGGTAAGTGTTTACTTGGCTGTCAGACGTCACATTTACTCAGACGATACAGCATGGTAAGTGCTTACTTGGCTGTCAAAATAGTGTCCTAAAAAGTGTTTATTAATGAAGACACCTGCGAAGCCTCAACGCTTCATATTCAAGGACTCCTTTCATGTCACAGCTGCGGTGTGTTTTGTAAACTCCTCGGTACCAATCTGTAGTTAGTGTTTGGAGAACAGGATGTCCCCTTAAAAAAACGATTTTATTCACAAATTGGCTACCAGTCAACAAAGTCAAGTTACAAAGTAGTGTGACAGACAGTGGGATGAGTTACTATATGGTAAATGACACATAACCAGTGGGCTGAGTTACTATGGTAAATGACACACAACCAGTGTGCTGAGTTACTATGGTAAATGACACACAACCAGTGGGCTGAGTTACTATGGTAAATTAGTGTGCAAAGCTGTCATCAAGGCAAAGGGTGGCTACTTTGAAGAATCTAAAATATAAAATATACTTTTTTGGTTACTACATGATTCCATATGTGTTATTTCATAGTTTTGATGTCTTCACTATTATTCTATTATTATTCTATTATTCTGTAAAAATAAAGAAAAACCCTTGAATGAGTAGGTGAGTCCAAACTTTTGACTGGTACTGTAGTTGTTCATACATCTGTATGAACACCTAAAACATACATATGGTGAGCATGAAGGAATACATTCCTGAAATATATAGAAACAGGACACTGAATATGTAGTTTAATAAGCAAGCAACATGGCTAAAACAAATGTACCATGCTCACTCAAACACTAAAAGCAACCAAACTTGGGAAATTCAGAGGAAAAATGAATTTCAAAAAAATCCATTTAACAATCCCAATCCACACCATTAGATCTTGGTGGTCGCTCAAGTGCATTGGGCGTTGGGAAGGAAAATGACAAAGCAGAATAGCGTACCACTAAGAGATCAAACTTGACAGGTGTTTTGAAGCTTGAAAGGGAGAAAAAAAAATGTGTCTAGGAACATCTCTTGAGTGTCCTCATGACACTGAAACACTTTCAATGAAAAACATTATCACATATTCAAAAGAACTCAAAACAGAAAGAAGGAGGATGAATTTCATACACAAACCCGCTGAACCCCTCAGAAGTAGCCTCGGGTCGTCTGGGGTGAAAGTCTGGACTGTTTGACTTCCTTTCTGCCAAACCGTGGGGTTTGCTGCGTCTGCACTATACACTGAAGTGCGAAGCCGAGGACAGAGCTTCATAGAAGAGACCGACGGCCCACCCTAGAGTAGCTGCTGACTGCCACGGCCTCTAGTCAGCTGGGAGTGAGTCCAGCAAACAGCCGGCACTGAATCAATCCGCCCAACGTGTACACATGCGGTTGACTCACAAAACAATTGATTGACACATACAGTACATTACTCCATTGACAAAGGGAGACTTGAGAGATTCTTAAGCCGACAATAAAGACGCTTTTGTATGTAATCCTGCCAGCATTAAGGACCATCCTGGAACTTATGCAGTTAAAGCAGAACATTCACTGTAATATTCCTGGCTTAAACCATACGTCATAAATTCAACTGAAAACCTGTTCTTTAGTATATATACTGAGTGAACAAAACATTAAGGACACCTGCTCTTTCCATGACATACTGACCAGGTGAATCCAGGTTAAAGCTGTGATCCTTTATTGATGTCACTTTTTAAATCCTAAATCGCTGTGATCACTTTTTTTTGTTGTTGAGTTTACAGGACCTTTTGTATTCCCAGGCGGTTTCACATCCAAGTACTAACCAGGTCCGCCCCTGCTTAGCGACCAAGATCAGATGAGATCAGGTGAGATCAGGCGTGTTCAGGTGAGATCAGATGAGATCAGGCGTGCTCAGGTAAGATCAGATGAGATCAGGCGTGCTCAGGTGAGATCAGATGAGATCAGGCGGGTGAGATCAGATGAGATCAGGCGTGCTCAGGTGTGCTCAGATGAGATCAGGCGTGATCAGGTTGAGATCAGATGAGATCAGGCGTGCTCAGGTGAGATCAGATGAGATCAGGCGTGCTCAGCTGAGATCAGATGAGATCAGGCGTGATTAGGTGAGATCAGATGAAATCAGGCGTGCTCAGGTGAGATCAGATGAGATCAGGCGTGCTCAGGTGAGATCGGGCGTGCTCAGGTGAGATCATGGCCACAAGTGTATTTTTTAACACTTTTTCTCCCCTAATTATGACCTATTTTTCTCCCCTAATTATGACCTTATCTCATCGCTGCAACTCCCCAATGGGCTGTTCTGAGGGAAAACTCAATATTAGAAAGGTGTTTTTTAAGTTAGGTTGTCGTTCCGGGCCGTGTTACAGAGAGCAGGCACCAGAGATGTGTCCAGTACAGACAGCCAATCATCATCTGCCTAGAGCAGCTGAGAGCCACACCCCTTTAGCTGCATGGCAGCGGTTTCATCAGTGCCTCCCCACAGAACTGACTTTGTTCAGGACAGTGGTCTGTGCTCATCCCACACCACATTATGTTTGAGGGAAATCCTAACTGAGCACACACATCATTAACACCATCTGGTGAAATTACTCTGAGTTGAGACAGAGAGAGGGCAAAGAGGGCCAGAAAGCCAAAGGATAAATCCCTAGTAAGTGCTTCTCTATGGTGAATTGGATGAGTGGAGAGGAGAGCCTCAAACAGACAGGACTGAGTGGGGAATAACAGTGAGCCAAGAGAGCTCTCCAAAAAGCCATCTGTGTAGAAGGTGTGGCTACAACAGCTTTCAGTGACATCTAAATGGTACTACCACACACCCCTGATGCGCACCCTCTTCACAGTGAAGCCTTCTTTTTTAGGGGGATATGTACAATACTTCAGTAGCAGTGCCTGTGGATATGTACCTATACTCCTTAGGTGGTACAGGGCTGAATTAGTTCCTCGGCCGCCCTAGTGCCTAATAAATTAGGCCTCAATTGGTTTCAATGTTTGATGCCACCAGCTGTGTGTTTTGCCTACGAGTTCTTAGAACTCAGAGTAGCAAGAAAACAAGAGGAAATAGTGTGTGCCTTGAAGAATTTTTATAGAAACAAGTGGAAGTCAATTTAGGGCTAACCACTGAAGGCAGCATGGTCCTCTCTGTTCAGGAATGGTATGTCTCAAAGTGGCAATTTTAGCATATAAATCTTGGTGAGGCAAACACCCCAATTTGTTTGTTTAATGTTTGCCAGCAAAGCCACTACACAACACTACTTACACCGTGATAGGCAACATAACCAAACCAAATACTACAGGGCCCGTATTCACAAAGTGCTGCTCTAACACAACACTAAACAATACATTAATTGGACTATAATGGTGACAAACAGTGCCCAAAAAATTGTTAGGGCCTACATAAAGTTGTCCCAACAGCAGTCCCAACACCTTACCACTGCTACACATGGCTATCAGCAGTGCCTTTTCTGGCAGCGAAACAATTCATTCAGCCTATTTACTGCCTTTCAAAAAAACATAGCTGATATGGCTGACTTCCTGAAACAAAATTGTGACTTGCGACATATGCCTAGTTTCCTGAATCGGTTCACAAATGTGGTTTCTACTGACAATTGAGATGTACAAACTACGGCATAATGGGATGACGAGCGGATAAGAAGCAATCCGTAATTTCGATTAAGACAATGAGCGAGCTAGTCAATATAACTATTTGTTCAGCACTTTTGAAATGTACAGCGACAGAATTCTGAACATGGGCCGTTCCTACAGTATTCTCCCCCTACACCAAGTCAGAACTGTAGGATAAATAAAGGGGGCATATAAGCAGACAATGAAAACTCTTACAATATTTGATGATGACATTTCTCCAAAACAGGCTATAGGTTACATGTGCACCACCAAGAACAGTAGGCTAAATTATGAGGGGAAAAGGGACCAAATTATTAGGGTGAGGCACATGGGCTACTAACAGCTTACTACACAACATACACGTAGTATTACTTTCTTAGCTACAGTATACATATCTCCCTGAAATATTACATAATTTATGCAGCAGCATACAAGACATTTTTGGACTCACTTGAACAGGAAGGTCGCGTGGCGGTCGTTCGTGGGCAAATTTTGTTAGCAAAGTCTGGCATTCTCTGGATATATGCTGCTTTCAAGACAACTGGGAACTCGGGGAAAAAAACAAGGTTGAATCATGATGTTAGTGATCTCAGGTCGGAGCTCTAGAAAGAAGCCCGAGTTCCCAACTTGGAATTCCGAGTTGGATGACCGTTCAAAATGTATTTCCCCAGTCGGAGCACATTTCTTTCAGAGTTCCCAGTTGTCTTGAACTCACTGAAGTCTGAGGTTTCTCAGTTCTGAGTTTCCAGTTGTTTGAACGCGGCAGAAGTCATGCTGGATTGACAGCATGGCCAATGTTGAATGTTTATCCTTTTAAGCTTGGAAAAGAGACCCTTAAACCCAGACTTGGACCACACATCCACTCCACTGAATAGCAGGTTAGTGATTGCTTTGCAATGCTTGCAGCTAGCCACTGATTACTTCCAAACCACTCATTGTTGAATCTGCGATTTCCAACTTGTTGTGTAATGTTTATGTCCAATGGCCGATGAGCACCGATACGTTTTATCTATAATTTCGCTTTAGAATTTCTCTTCATATGACAAGGATTTGGCAGTAGATTGTCGACTTCATTCATGATGATGACTGCTAGCTTGCTAGCTAAGATTGTGAAAGTATGATGTTGATGTTAGTCCAATCAAAGATATAACGTGATTTGACGTCATTTTATCTGTGGCCAATAACCTTCTTGGATGGGCACTTCTAATGTAACTCTATGGCAGCACCCAAAGGAATTTAATTTTCGAGCTCTCCCCGTAGATTTTGCGGTGACGTAGTGTCCCCATGAGTGACAGAACACTGAGCCAATCACGATGCAACTAGAGAACATATTTTCCGCTGGCTGCCCCACCACCACAGAAAGCACTGAGCTAGGCTGAAATATTGGAGCTGCCTTACTCAAGAAAGCAAAAAAGAGACCACGTTTGTATGCGGCTTTATTAACTCATGATTTAAATATATATATATATTTTTTTTTACATTGTTTGCAAACTGATATGTCACACGTATTAATGCCAAACTAACCATGCAAAACAGGCAACACACATGCCCTGAATGACGGTCTCAATTACTCTCTCCCTCTTTGGCAGACTGTCCTGTGTGCAGTATATATCTAATTCTTCACTAGACAGGATTCGAAACACCATTATAGTGTTAAGGAGCTTTAGAGAGAGGAAACAACAGCCTCAATTCTTCAATACTCTGAATGGACAGTGGTGAGTCAACCTGCGTGTCATAAAAGTTGAAACACATCTCACCTTATTTCACAAGACCTCCATCAAGGCCTGTATTCACAAAAAAGTGTCTCAGAGGCCGTGTCTACACTTATAGTATATGCAGCTTTTTGTATTCTGATCATGTAGTTCTGATCATCTAATTCTGAACTCGTCATGCATCTACACCTACATTTAAATGTGTTTAACGTGTCCACATTGTGTACGGATTGCCTTATTCCACGCTAAATTCAAATGCCTATATGCATTCAGCAAATGATGGAACAGGCTAAATCTGATAACAACACAAGAACAACTTGATGGCAGTAGCCAACAACTGTACCTAACTAGCCAGCTAACCTCTGTAACTAGCCAGCAAGCTAGCTAGCTAGCAAAGCTAAAGGGTTTGCGAACTAGTTAGCATAAATCGTTTTTCTTAAGCTAGCTGACTAGTATTTATGAAGCCAGAAAACACGTTCCACACACACTAGGAATGTATTTTTCTCCAACGTTTCATGTAAAAAAGGTGCCTCTCGCTCCCAAAACACAAGTTTTGGGAAGTCAGGCGCAGGAGAACGAACTTGGTATAAACGGAGTCGTTTAATAAGTGCTGACCAAACTCCAAAAACAAAAATATACAAAAATAACAAAGTGGGTACAAAACCCATCGCACAATCACATACAATAAAACAATCTCCGACAAGGACACGAGGGGGAACAGAGGGATAAATACACAACATGTAATTGATGGGATTGGAACCAGGTGTGAAGGAAGACAAGACAAAACCAATGGAAAATGAAAAATGGATCAGAGAAGGTCGGTGACGTCGACCGCCGAACACCGCCCGAACAAGGAGAGGGACCGACTTCGGCGGAAGTCGTGACATTCATTTTATAACTTGAGATGAAGCTGAATATATATATGATCTTCAATGCATTTGGGATCGATTGAGATACATTGTCTCGATATAGTAAAATATTGTCTGCATATAATGAGATAACGTGTTCAGTAGATTTGACAAATTGGTGCTGTTTCCTTCTAATTATTTTATCTTTATTTAACTAGGCAAGTCAGTTAAGAACCAATTCCTATTTTCAATGACGGCCTACTGGGGAATAGTAGGTTAACTGCCTTGTTCAGGGGCAGAACGACAGATTTTTACCTTGTCAGCTCGGGGATTCGATCTTGCAACCTTTCGGTTACTAGTCCAACGCTCTAACCACTAGGCTACCTGCCGCCCCACGATTGATGAATTACCTGGGCCAGAGGTTCCATAGATAATAAATTGGATCACCTTGTCTACTGCTTCTAGTGAATCTGAACGGAGCAGAGCAGATATTGCCTGTTATAACTATGGCTGAGGGATTGGCATATAGTATAAGTATTTAAATTCCCATATGTTACATTTCCCATATGTTACATTTCCCATATGTTCCAAGACAGACCAGAGATATGACCATTCTAGTCTATCAAAAGCTTTTTCTACAACTAGAGATAATACAGCCCAATGAGCTGTTGTTTCTGATGAAGAATTATATGTAATAGTCAACGGAGGCTATCCCGAGGATAAACCCCTTTTAACAACGCCGATTTGGTCTGTGTGGATCGTTTTGGGTAAGTTAGTCTCGAAACGAGACAACAACATTTTCGAAAACAGTTCCATATCTGTGTTTATCAAAGATAAGGGGCGATAATGAGAACACTGAGTGTTATAAAAGCAAAATTAGGGCTGCATTCACATCTCTTCCAAATGAACCTTTGTGAACAGCTGTATTAATAATTTCGAGCAATAGTGGACCTAATTGATTCCAACATTTTAAATAGACCTCAAGAGGAATACTGTCCCATCCAGGTGGTTTATCTTTATTCATGCTATCAATGAGTTATGACCCTTTTGAGTTAATTGAGAGAGACTTCGGCTCCCAGCGAGGTGGCTTCCTCTGTTGAGAAAAAAGGAAAGGAATTAAGCCTTATAGAAGGGACTTAGTGTCACGTTCTGACCTTAGTTCCTTTTTTATGTCTTTATTTTAGTTTGGTCAGGGTGTGAGTTGGGGTGGGCATTCTATGTTGTTTTTCTATGTTTTGTTCTGTTGTTATATTTCTATGTGTTTGGCCTAGTATGGTTCTCAATCAGAGGCAGGTGTCAGTCGTTGTCTCTGATTGGGAGCCATATTTAGGTAGCCTGTTTTCTATTGTGTTTTGTGGGGGGTTTGTTTCCTGTGTCTGTGTTTGCACCATACGGGACTGTTTTCGGTTGTTTGTTTGTATTTTTGTTAAGTGTTCTGTTGATTTATTAAATATCTCATTATGGACACTTGGTCCGATCCTCATCTTCAGGCGAAGAGGAAAACCGTTACACTTAGTCTGGCTTGGTGTGGATTTACAATCAGAGTTCTTTATAGAAGCAGGAGATTCTTTGATTCATTTGGGTTCTGATAGTAATTCCTATGTTTCAGATTCAATAGTTGCTATATCAGCTAATTGATCATTACTGAGTAGCTTGTTGGCCAGTAGACGACTGGGTCAATTATCATGGAAGTAATGGTTGAGTCTTAATCGATGGATGGCAAATTCTGCTCTCTGTCTTATCAATAAATGTAATTCTGTCTTGACTTTTGGAACGAGTGTAATAGTTACCTGGTCTGAAAAGAGTGTTTGTTGAGAACGCTCTAACACACAGTTAACAACATTTCCAATTCTAATATATTCTTTAATTGTGATTTAATCAACCCAGATGCAAATACAGCTGCATTATTTTTAATAAAACCTTTGGTGGCATCCAGTGGTCATCCACAAATTGTTATTGATAATTATGAATTCATTTAGTTACATTTCAAATTGATCACAGAATGCAGGATTTTGTAGCAATGAAATGTTGAAACACCATATTCTGGCTCTTATAAGAGAATCGGAAATTTGAAGTTGGCAGTAGTAAGCGTGGTGGTCAGACAAGCTCATATGTCGAATTTCAATTTTCTCGATGAAAGTAAATAGAGGTGTAGATAATAGTATGAAATCGATTTGTGAGAATGATTTATGCCTGTTTGAGCAGAGTGTACTCTTTTGCTTAAAATGATGTGCTCGCCAGGCATCAATGCGGTTCTAATCAGAGAGTATATGTTGGAGAGCCTTCGTTGCATTTGGATTAGTAGTTGGTCTTATTAGATTTGTCCTGCATGTCCAAAATGGCATTCATGTTTGTCCCAATAACCAGACGGAATACAGTTAATTCTAACAATATGCTGTTCAGACAATCAAAAAACATAGGATCATATGAATTTGGAGCATACACATTAATAAAGGCAATTTTCTTTCCATTATGGATACATTTAAGGAAAGTGAATCTGCCTTCTTGGTCTTCGCCTTTCCCCAAGATAATGATTTTGAGTTTCTTATGTCTCATTATGACCACACCTTTAGTTTTGTTTGGGGATGATGTAGCCAGTTTGTACAAACGGTTCTCTATTCATGCTCTGATGAAGGCATAACTGCCGAAATGTGTTAGCCTGTCCGGCCAAAAATAAAAAGGTGAAATGAGGTGGTCTTTTTTCCTTTTTTAAATAAATGTTTTGGAGTGCCGCCTTTTCCCAATGTTCTTGAACTAAATAGGTGAGTATAGGCCTTTTAAATTCCAAGATTCTTACGATTCCAACAAAAAATAGAATGTATTATTAATGATGTAATTGTTATTTTTAGTGTTAATAAACCCATGGATGTGAAACAAAAAGCGGGACCCACAGGGAAACCCACCCATTGGTCGTTCCCCACCAAGACCTCCCCCCCCCACCCATGTAAACAATTCCCCCTTTCCTTAACCCACAAGCACTCCTTCCAGTAGAGGAGGCTATAAAACATCTACTGACAAAATGTATTAAACACTCTTATAATCCTCTCAACATGTGAGGATTTTCCTACGTTCTTTCGCCCATATGGAAATTCTATGATCATACAGCGCGGGAAAAACAAACTTTATTTTCCATACCTGAGAACCTTAGATTGAGACAATATTTCACAGCCTCCGTCTCCAGTGATGATTCTAACAGGAAAACAGTGGAAGATTAAAAAGCAGTTCTATCTCCAAAGCCACCTGGGATAGACACATATGCTTCAATTTGCAGACAAGCAGCTTGAGTTAAGTGTTCAAAACACTAGCTAACAGCAGCTTTGGATGGGCTGCCAGAAGGGAGTTACATACTGCAAAGCCAGATGACATTGATGTTGAAAGCGCTGGCACAAAAGAAATTGATATCTTCGAGCAGAGGGAATGAGAATAGTTTTTTTTCAGGAGGATCACAGTTGTTATTTGTTGTGAGCTTAGATAAAAAAAATTATGTCTCTATTTTGTGAGGAAACATGTCTATGGCAGCAAAGCATTCTGAAACTATTGGTTTTGGATTGGGAGAGTTTTCATGAGAAAACTTAGAAAGTAAGAAACTTTCTGAAGGAAGTATATTTTGGGATGGACTCCAAAATCAAATATCCCTTAAATAATGGAATAATACATTTTCATACCATTGTATGATCTATTGACTCTTGATGCATCGTTGATGGGAATACCCCTCCTTGAGCAGAACGTATTTGGCACAGACTTTGAATTCAGAATTCTGACCACCTGTCTCCATATTTTGCAGTACTACAAGTCAAACATTTGTAGTACTTCACCAGAAGCTATTTCTGGCCACCTCTTTGAAAACACTACTCTTGCACTAAACCAGGTGTATATTAGAGGTCGACCAATTAATCGGAATGGCCGATTAATTGGGGCCGATTTCAAGTTTTCATAACAATCGGTAATCAGCATTTTTGGACACCGATCACGGCCGATTACATTGCACTCCACGAGGAGACTGCGTGGCAGGCTGACTACCTGTTATGCGAGTGTAGCAAGGAGCCAAGGTAAGGTGCTAGCTAGCATTAAACGTATCTTATAAAAAACAATCGATCTTAACATAATCACTAGTTAACTACACATGGTTGATGATATTACTAGTTGCGCGAATGCACCTAACCATAAACATCAATGTCTTTCTTAAAATCAATACACAGAGGTATATATTTTTAAACCTGCATATTTAGTTAAAAGAAATCCAGGTTAGCAGGAAATATTAAACTAGGGAAATTGTGTCACTTCTCTTGCGTTAATTACACGCAGAGTCAGGGTATATGCAACAGTTTGGGCCGCCTGGCTCGTTGCGAACTAATTTGCCAGAATGTTACGTAATTATGACATAACATTGAAGGTTGTGCAATAAAACAGGAATACTTAGACTTATGGATGCCACCCGTTAGATAAAACACGGAACGGTTCCGTATTTCACTGAAAGAATAAACGTTTTGTTTTCGAAATGATAGTTTCCGGATTTGACCATATTAATGACATAAGGCTCGTATTTCTGTGTGTTATTATGTTATAATTAAGTCTATGATTTGATATTTGATAGAGCAGTCTGACTGAGCGGTGGTAGGCAGCAGCAGGCTCGTAAGCATTCATTCAAACAGCACATTCGTGTGTTTGCCAGCAGCTCTTCCCTGTGCTTCAAGCATTGAGCTGTTTATGACTTCAAGCCTATCAAC
Organism: Salvelinus namaycush; assembly: GCF_016432855.1. Classification (NCBI taxonomy): domain Eukaryota; kingdom Metazoa; phylum Chordata; class Actinopteri; order Salmoniformes; family Salmonidae; genus Salvelinus; species Salvelinus namaycush. The sequence continues at coordinate 4,205,853 of NC_052337.1, forward strand.
TCCCGAGATTAGGCTGGTGTAACCAATGTGAAATGGCTAGCTAGTTAGCGGGGTGCGCGCTAATAGCGTTTCAATCGGTGACGTAACTCGCTCTGAGACCTTAAAGTAGTTGTTCCCCTTGCTCTGCAAGGGCCGCGGCTTTTGTGGAGCAATGGGTAACGATGCTTCGAGGGTGGCTGTTGTCGATGTGTTCCTGGTTCGAGCCCAGGTAGGGGCAAGGAGAGGGATGGAAGCTATACTGTTACACTGGCAATACTAAAGTGCCTATAAGAACATCCAATAGTCAAAGGTATATGAAATACAAATGGTAGAGAGAGAAATTGTTCTATAATAACTACAACCTAAAACTTCTTACCTGGGAATATTGAAGACTCATGTTAAAAGAAACCACCAGCTTTTATATGTTCTCATGTTCTGAGCAAGGAACTTAAACGTTAGCTTTCTTACATGGCGCATATTGCACTTTTACTTTCTTCTCCAACACTTTGTTTTTGCATTATTTAAACCAATTTGAACATGTTTCATTATTTATTTGAGGCTAAATGGATTTTATTTATGTATTATATTAAGTTAAAATAAAAGTGTTCATTCAGTATTGTTGTAATTGTCATTATTACAAATAAAAAAATGAAGTTAAAAAATTGTCCGATTAATCGGTATCGGCTTTTTTTGGTACTCCAATAATCGGTATCGGTATTGAAAAATCATAAAATCGGTCGACCTCTAGTGTATATCACTTCATTGATAACTCTTGAAAATACAATGAGAATAGATTGAATGAGAGATACGTCTCTTTACACCACTTTATGGAGTTCTTTTTTGCCATCTTTAGTGAATGTGAAATTTACAGCACAACATATTAGTACATATACTGTAAATAGCATCCAAAAAACAAATACACCATTAACAAGACTTAAAAACACTTTGAAGAAATCACGGCTAAGACTTATGACAAATGAGCAGCGAAAGATATGTAAAAACAAAACAAGAGAAAGAACAACATTTTTTGCCCCTTCTAAGAGGATATGAAATTAATTAAACATAGCAGATGTACATAGATACACTCATTACCGCGGAGCGAAGCAGATTATTGACTCCACCAGTGGAAAAACGGGCTGCATCTCTCAAATCCGGGGATGGCTAAGCCCTGACATAGCCTCAGGGACACAGACAGTGTTCTTTTTAATCAATATGCAGATGAAGTTTTCCCAACCATGAAAGCAATTTTATGTTTTGGTGGATTAAGCAAATTCACATAAAGCAACCATATATAAAAAACGGTATCTGAATGAGTTTCTTTTCCAGGACTAAAAACTTTTTTGTGTGTGTGAACCAAATGAACAAAAGTTTTCCTTCAGGCTTTAAGAAAGTGGTGGAAAGAGACAGAACTTAGTCATTTGACTCAACAACAATTTAACAGAGACTGACTTATAAAATCATTGGCATTGCTTAATTTATTCAAGAGTCGTCATCTACTTTATGAGGTAAAAGAGCAGCAAGTTTGACTTGTCTGAAGGTTCCTAACCCTAGTTCTTTGACTGCTCGTACAGATGGAGTCAAAAGTGACTTCCAGACAGCCAATGAGCATGTTCCCACGCTGATGTAGCTGATGTAGCTGATGTAAAGTCACCCGTTGAAGTTTGAAATAGTTCAACGGTAATTGTCTTCAATGGGTTTTTTTTTTTACATGCAAATGCAGCTACAGGAGTAAAAATGTTTTGCAGTCCCACTATGTACCTATGGCTTGATGTCTCATCCATAATTGAACTTCTGAAATTAAGTGAAAGTGACAGTCTCTCCACGTGGAGCTTTGACGATTAGGATGCCTCTGGTTGACCACAAGTTAAGTTGCAGAGAGGAAGCGACAGTATGCTACATATTTCCCCCACACACTTGACATTGCACAGCTTGCCTTTGGGATAGCCATTCCGGCCCAACGTCTGGGTGGTGGTGCTGAGAGATTAGTGCTTTTTGCGGTCGGTTCGGTTTCGGTTCAATTTAAATAAAAATAATCATGGTTTTCGATTTCTGTTTTTTAAACGTTAAATGCACTATGCATTATGTGGGTTGAATGCTGCAACAACACAGAATACAACAATGAATAAAAGTCCCATGACGGTAGTGACTGTTCATTACTGCTTATCACTTATTAACCAACATTTATTCACATTACTTTAATTAAATATTTCAGTTGTTGTGTATATTACATTAGTTTTATTTGATGACTTTATTATTTAAGTAATTTAAGTCATCATCTCATCTCTATAGAGCTGCTGCCTATGCTGTCTGACAAAATCACTATTTTGTATTTCTTCAAAGTAAATAAGGCATACTTTTGTGACTGCTGAATAGAAACTATCAATCACTTAAATCAGTGGTTCCCAAACTTTATAGTCCCGTACCCCTTCAAACATTCAACCTCGAGCTGCGTACCCCCCTCTAGCACCAGGGACAGCGCACTCTCAAATGTTGTTTTTTGTCATAATTGTAAGCCTGCCACACACACACTATACAATACATTTATTAACATAAGAATGAGTGTGAGTTTTTGTCACAACCCAGTTAATGGGAAGTGACAAAGAGCTCTTATTGGACCAGGACACAAATTATAATATAATAATAATCAATAATGTTGCTCTTTATTTAGACATCTTACATATAAAACCTTATTTGGTCATCAAAAATAGTGAATAACTCCCCACAGGTTAATGAGAAGGGTGTGCTTGACAGGATGCACATAACTCTGCAATGTTGGGTTGTATTGGAGAGAGTCTCAGTCTTAAATCATTTCCCACACACAGTCTGTGCCTGTATTTTGTTTTCGTGCTAGTGAGGGCTGACAATCCACTCTCACATAGTGTGTGGTTGCAAAGGGCATCAGTGTCTTAACAGCACGATTTGCCAAGGCAAGAAACTCTGAGCGCAACCCTATCCAGAAATCTGTCAGTGGCTTCTACTTAAATTAAAATTTCACAGAACCGCTTGTTGCAATTTCAATGAGACTCTCTTGTTCAGATATCGGTAAGTGGACTGGAGGCAGGGCATGAATGGGATAACGAATCCAGTTGTTTGTGTCGTCCGTTTCGGGAAAGTACCTGCGTAATTGCGCACCCAGCTCACTCAGGTGCTTCGCTATATCACATTTGACATTGTCCATAAGCTTGAGTTCATTTGCACACCAAAAATCATACAATGATGGAAACACCTGTGTGTTGTCCTTGTTAATGCAGACAGAAAAGAGCTCTAAATTCTTAATCATAGTCTCAAATTTGTCCCACACATTGAATATATAGTCATGGCCAAAAGTTAAGAATGACACAAATATTAATTTTTACAAAGTCTGCTGCCTCAGTTTGTATGATGGCAATTTGCATATACTCCAGAATGTTATGACGAGTGATCAGATGAATTACAATGAATTGCAAAGTCCCTCTTTGCCATGCAAATGAACTGAATTCCAAAAAAACATTTCCACTGCATTTCAGCCCTGCCACAAAAGGACCAGCTGACATCATGTCAGTGATTCTCTCGTTAACACAGGTGTGAGTGTTGACGAGGACAAGGCTGGAGATCACTCTGTCATGCTGATTGAGTTCGAATAACAGACTGGAAGCTTCAAAAGGAGGGTGGTGCTTGGAATCATTGTTCTTCCTCTGTCAATCATGGGTACCTGGAAGGAAACATGTGCCGTCATCATTGCTTTGCACAAAAAGGGCTTCACAGGCAAGGATATTGTTGCCAGTTGCCAAAATACTTTTGGAGGATGGCCTGGTGTCAAGAAGGGCAGCAAAGAAGCCACTTCTCTCCAGGAAAAACATCAGGGACACACTGATATTCTGCAAAAGGTACAGGGATTGGACTGCTGAGGACTGGGGTAAAGTAATTTTCTCTGATGAATCCCCTTTTCGATTGTTTGGGGCATCCGGAAAAAAGCTTGTCCGGAGAAGACAAGGTAAGTGCTACCATCAGTCCTGTGTCATACCAACAGTAAAGCATCCTGAGACCATTCATGTGTGGGGTTGCTTCTCAGCCAAGGGAGTGGGCTCACTCACAATTTTGCCTAAGAACACAGCCATGAATAAAGAATGGTACCAACACATCCTCAGAGAGCAACTTCTCCCAACCATCCAGGAACAGTTTGGTGACGAACAATGCCTTTTCCCACATGATGGAGCACCTTGCCATAAGGCAAAAGTGATAACTAAGTGGCTCGGGGAACAAAACATCGATATTTTGGGTCCATGGCCAGGAAACTCCCCAGATCTTAATCCCATTGAGAACTTGTGGTCAATCCTCAAGAGGTGGGTGGACAAACAAAACCCCACAAATTCTGACAAACTCCAAGCATTGATTATGCAAGAATGGGCTGCCATCAGTCAGGATGTGGCCCAGAAGTTAATTGACAGCATGCCAGGGCGGATTGCAGAGGTCTTGAAAAAGAAGGGTCAACACTGCAAATATTGACTCTTTGCATCAACTTCATGTAATTGTCAATAAAAGCCTTATGAAATGCTTGTAATTATACTTCAGTATTCCATAGTAACATCTGACAAAAACATCTAAAGACACTGAAGCAGCAAACGTTGTGAAAATTTATATTTGTGTCATTCTCAAAACTTTTGGCCACAACTGTAGTTGCGGAGAGTCCCTGTAACCCTATATGCAGATCATTCAGGCGAGAAAAAACATCTCCCAGATAGGCCAGTCGTGTGAGAAACTCGTCATCATGCAAGCAGTCAGACAAGTGAAAATTATGGTCAGTAAAGAAACCTTTCAGCTCGTCTCTCAATTAAAAAAATGTGTCAATACTTTGCCTCTTGATAACCAGCGTACTTCTTTCTGTATGTTGTAAAAGCGTTACATGGTCGCTGCCCATATCATTGCATAATGCAGACAATACAAGAGAGTTCAAGGGCCTGGCTTTAACAAAGTTAACCATTTTCACTGTAGGGTCCAAAATGTCTTTCATGCTGTCAGGCATTCCCTTGACAGCAAGAGCCTCTTGGTGGATGCTGCAGTGTACCCAAGTGGCGTCGGGAGTGCTTGCACGCGCGTTACCACTCCACTATTTCTCCCTGTCATGGCTTTTGTGCCATCAGTACAGAATCCAACACATCTTGACCACCAAAGTCCATTTGATGTCACAAAGCTATCCAGTACTTTAAAAATATCCTCTCATGTTGTCCTGGTTACCAGTGGTTTGCAGAACAGGATGTCTTCCTTAATTGATCCCCCATAAATGTAACTGACATATACCAGGAGCTGTGCCAGGCCCGCCACATCTGTTTACTCAAACAGCTGTAATGCATGTAATTCACTGGCTTGTATGCGAAGCAGTAACTGTTTCAAAACATATCCTGCCAGGTCACTGATGCGTCGTGAAACAGTGATGTTTGATGAAGGCATTGTCTGTATAGCCTTTCCCCCAGCATTGTCCCAGCCATATCACGGCAGCAGGAAGAATTAAGTCCTCCACAATAGTATGGGGCTTGTCTGTCATAGCCACAAGGTAGCGCACCATATATGACGCTTCTAGCTTTTATACATGGCTTACGAAAATTACGAAATGGAATTCAAATAATTGAACCCATTAGTTGTTTAAAAACCCGGAAAATTATCAACATTTCAGTTAATCACTGAGCACTACTGGCTAGGTTTCATTGAGTCAAAGGAAACCATCACCCTATGTAACTAACCTGTGTAATGAAACCATCACCCTATGTAACTAACCTGTGTAAGGAAACCATCACCCTATGCAACTAACCTGTGTAAGTGTAACGGCGTTCCTCTCTCTCTTCGGTCGAAAAGGAGGAGTAGTGATCGAGCCAAGGCGCAGCGGGTTGTGAATACATGATGAATTTTATTTACAAGACAAAACGAAACAAACTATACTTGAATAAACTAACAAAATAACAAAACGAAAGTAGACAGACTTAGTACGACGAACTGACATAACACACGCAGAACGAACGAACAAGTACTTACTACAAAAACGCACGAACAAACCGAAACAATCCCGTATGGTGTAACATCGACACAGACACAGGAGACAATCACCCACAACGAACACTGTGACAACGCCTACCTAAATATGACTCTTAATTAGAGGAACGCCAAACACCTGCCTCTAATTAAGAGCCATACCAGGCAACCCAAAACCAACACAGAAACAGAAAACATAGAATGCCCACCCAACCTCACGTCCTGACCAACTAACACACATACCAAACTAACATAAATAGGTCAGGAACGTGACATAACCCCCCCCATAAGGTGCGAACTCCGGGCGCACCAGCACAAAGTCTAGGGGAGGGTCTGGGTGGGCATCTGACCACGGTGGTGGCTCAGGCTCCGGGCGAGGTCCCCACCCCACCATAATCCATCCTAGCCTCCATCTCCCCCTAAGAATGTCCACCCTCCTTTTACCCCCACAAAATCTTCTTAGTAACATCACTGATAGGGACAGCACCGGGACAGAGAGATAGATCAAGACAGAGGGATAGATAAGAATATAGAGGTAGATCAAGATAGAGAGGGAGATAATGATAGAGGGGCAACTCCGGACTGAAAGGCAGCTCCGGACAGAGAGACAGCTCTGGACTGATGGGCAGTTCTGGGTATATAGCCGTTTCAGGCTGAAGGGCAGCTCATGGCTGACTGACGAATCTGGACGCTCATGGCAGGCTGACGGCTCTCGACGCTCATGGCAGGCTGACGGCTCTCGACGCTCATGGCTGGCTGACGGCTCTCGACGCTCATGGCTGGCTGACGGCTCTCGACGCTCATGGCTGGCTGACGGCTCTCGACGCTCATGGCTGGCTGACGGCTCTCGACGCTCATGGCAGGCTGACGGCTCTCGACGCTCATGGCAGGCTGACGGCTCTCGACGCTCATGGCAGGCTGACGGCTCTCGACGCTCATGGCGCTCTGACGGCTCTGGCTGCTCATGGCTCTCTGACGGCTCTGGCTGCTCATGGCTCTCTGACGGCTCTGGCTGCTCATGGCTCGATGGCGGCTCTGGCTGCTCATGGCTCGCTGGCGGCTCTGGCTGCTCATGGCTCGCTGGCGGCTCTGGCAGATCCTGTCTGGTTGGCGGCTCTGGCAGATCCTGTCTGGTTGGCGGCTCTGGCAGATCCTGTCTGGTTGGCGGCTCTGGCAGATCCTGTCTGGTTGGCGGCTCTGGCAGATCCTGTCTGGCTGACGGCTCTAGCGGCTCCTGTCTGGCTGACGGCTCTAGCGGCTCCTGTCTGGCTGACGGCTCTAGCGGCTCCTGTCTGGCGGATGGCTCTGTAGGCTCATGGCAGACGGGCGGCTTTGCAGGCTCATGGCAGACGGGCGGCTTTGCAGGCTCCTGGCAGACGGATGGCTCAGACGGCGCTGGGGAGACGGATGGCTCAGATGGCGCTGGGGAGACGGATGGCTCAGATGGCGCTGGGGAGACGGATGGCTCAGATGGCACTGGGGAGACGGATGGCTCAGGCCGGATACGGCGCACTGTAGACCTGGTGCGTGGTGCCGGAACTGGAGGCACCGGGCTAAGGATAAGCACCTTCCTACTAGTGCGGGGAGCAGGGACAGGGCACACTGTATTCTCAAAGCCCACTCTATAACTGATGCGTGGTACCGGCACTGGTGACGCCGGGCTGAGGACAAGCACATCAGGATTAGTAGGGGGAGAAGATACAGTTTGTACAGGGCTCTGGAGACGCACTGGTAGCTTAGTGCGTGGGGCCGGAACTGGAGGCACCGGGCTAGATACACGCACTACAGGGAGAGTGCGTGGAGGAGGAACAGGGCTCAGGAGACGCACTGGTAGCCTAGTGCGTAGTGTAGGCACTGTAGGTACTAGGCTGGGGCGGGGAGGTGGCGCCGGAAATACCGGACCGTGGAGGCGTACTGGCACTCTTGAGCATTGAGCCTGCCCAACCTTACCTGGTTGAATACTCCCGGTCGCCCGACCAGTGCGGGGAGGTGGAATAACCCGCACCGGCCTATGTAGGCGAACCGGGGAAACCATGCGTAAGGCAGGTGCCATGTATGCCGGCCCGAGGAGACGCACTGGAGACCAGACGCGTTGAGCCGGCCTCATGACACCTGGCTCAATACCCAATCTAGCCCTACCAGTGCGGGGAGGTGGAATAACCCGCACTGGGCTATGCACTCGTACAGGAGACACCGTGCGCTCTACTGCGTAACACGGCGCCTGCCCGTACTCCCGCTCTCCACGGTAAGCCTGGGAAGTGGGCGCAGGTCTCCTACCTGCCCTTGGCCCACTACCTCTTAGCCCCCCCCCAAGAAATTTTTGGGTGTTACTCACGGGCTTTTTGGGCTTCCGTGCCAGACGCGTTCCCTCATAATCTCCGGTAGCCTCTGCTCTCCTCAGTGCCTCCAGCTGTTCCCATGGGAGGCGATCCCTACCAGCCAGGATCTCCTCCCATGTGTAGCAACCCTTTCCGTCCAATATATCGTCCCATGTCCATTGCTCCTTCTTTTCCTGTCCCTTACTCCGTTGAGTTTTCCCTTGCCGCTTGGTCCTAGCGTGGTGGGTGATTCTGTAACGGCAGTCCTCCTCCTCTTCATCTGAAGAGGAGGAGTATTGAGGGAACCAAGGCGCAGCGGGTTGTGAATACATGATGAATTTTATTTACAAGACAAAACGAAACAAACTATACTTGAATAAACTAACAAAATAACAAAACGAAAGTAGACAGACTTAGTACGACGAACTGACATAACACACGCAGAACGAACGAACAAGTACTTACTACAAAAACGCACGAACAAACCGAAACAATCCCGTATGGTGTAACATCGACACAGACACAGGAGACAATCACCCACAACGAACACTGTGACAACGCCTACCTAAATATGACTCTTAATTAGAGGAACGCCAAACACCTGCCTCTAATTAAGAGCCATACCAGGCAACCCAAAACCAACACAGAAACAGAAAACATAGAATGCCCACCCAACCTCACGTCCTGACCAACTAACACACATACCAAACTAACATAAATAGGTCAGGAACGTGACAGTAAGGAAACCATCACCCTATGCAACTAACCTGTGTAAGGAAACCATCACCCTATGCAACTAACCTGTGTAAGGAAACCATCACCCTATGTAACTAACCTGTGTAAGGAAACCATCACCCTATGCAACTAACCTGTGTAAGGAAACCATCACCCTATGCAACTAACCTGTGTAAGGAAACCATCACCCTATGTAACTAACCTGTGTAATGAAACCATCACCCTATGTAACTAACCTGTGTAAGGAAACCATCACCCTATGCAACTAACCTGTGTAAGGAAACCATCACCCTATGCAACTAACATGTGTAAGGAAACCATCACCCTATGTAACTAACCTGTGTAAGGAAACCATCACCCTATGCAACTAACCTGTGTAAGGAAACCATCACCCTATGCAACTAACCTGTGTAAGGAAACCATCACCCTATGCAACTAACCTGTGTAAGGAAACCATCACCCTATGCAACTAACATGTGTAATGAAACCATCACCCTATGTAACTAACCTGTGTAAGGAAACCATCACCCTATGTAACTAACCTGTGTAAGGAAACCATCACCCTATGTAACTAACCTGTGTAAGGAAACCATCACCCTATGTAACTAACCTGTGTAAGGAAACCATCACCCTATGTAACTAACCTGTGTAAGGAAACCATCACCCTATGTAACTAACCTGTGTAAGGAAACCATCACCCTATGCAACTAACCTGTGTAAGGAAACCATCACCCTATGCAACTAACCTGTGTAAGGAAACCATCACCCTATGTAACTAACCTGTGTAAGGAAACCATCACCCTATGTAACTAACCTGTGTAAGGAAACCATCACCCTATGTACAGTGAGGGAAAAAAGTATTTGATCCCCTGCTGATTTTGTACGTTTACCCACTGACAAAGAAATGATCAGTCTATAATTTTAATGGTAGGTTTATTTGAACAGTGAGAGACAGAATAACAACAAAAATATCCAGAAAAACGCATGTCAAAAATTTTATAAATTGATTTGCATTTTAATGAGGGAAATAAGTATTTGACCCCCTCTCAATCAGAAAGATTTCTGGCTCCCAGGTGTCTTTCATACAGGTAACGAGCTGAGATTAGGAGCACACTCTTAAAGGGAGTGCTCCTAAAATCAGCTTGTTACCTGTATAAAAGACACCTGTCCACAGAAGCAATCAATCAATCAGATTCCAAACTCTCCACCATGGCCAAGACCAAAGAGCTCTCCAAGGATGTCAGGGACAATATTGTAGACCTACACAAGGCTGGAATGGGCTACAAGACCATCGCCAAGCAGCTTGGTGAGAAGGTGACAACAGTTTCTGCGATTATTCGCAAATGGAAGAAACACAAAAGAACTGTCAATCTCCCTCAGCCTGGGGCTCCATGCAAGATCTCACCTCGTGGAGTTGCAATGATCATGAGAACGGTGAGGAATCAGCCCAGAACTACACAGGAGGATCTTGTCAATGATCTCAAGGCAGCTGGGACCATAGTCACCAAGAAAACAATTGGTAACACACTACGCCGTGAAGGACTGAAATCCTGCAGCGCCCGCAAGGTCCCCCTGCTCAAGAAAGCACATATACATGCCCGCCTGAAGTTTGCCAATGAACATCTGAATGATTCAGAGGACAACTGGGTGAAAGTGTTGTGGTCAGATGAGACCAAAATGGAGCTCTTTGACATCAACTCAACTCGCCGTGTTTGGAGGAGGAGGAATGCTGCCTATGACTCCAAGAAACCATCCCCACCGTCAAACATGGAGGTGGAAACATTATGCTTTGGGGGTGTTTTTCTGCTAAGGGGACAGGACAACTTCACCGCATCAAAGGGACGATGGACGGGGCCATGTACCGTCAAATCTTGGGTGAAAACCTCCTTCCCTCAGCCAGGGTATTGAAAATGAGTCGTGGATGTGTATTCCAGCATGACAATGACCCAAAACTCACGGCCAAGGCAACAAAGGAGTGGCTCAAGAAGAAGCACATTAAGGTCCTGGAGTGGCCTAGCCAGTCTCCAGACCTTAATCCCATAGAACATCTGTGGAGGGAGCTGAAGGTTCGAGTTGCCAAACGTCAGCCTCGAAACCTTAATGACTTGGAGAAGATCTGCAAAGAGGAGTGGGACAAAATCCCTCCTGAGATGTGCAAACCTGGTGGCCAACTACAAGAAACGTCTGACCTCTGTGATTGCCAACAAGGGTTTTGCCACCAAGTACTAAGTCATGTTTTGCAGAGGGGTCAAATACTTATTTCCCTCATTAAAATGCAAATCAATTCATAACATTTTTGACATGCGTTTTTCTGGATTTTTTTGTTGATATTCTGTCTCTCACTGTTCAAATAAACCTGCCATTAAAATTATAGACTGATCATTTCTTTGTCAGTGGGCAAACGTACAAAATCAGCAGGGGATCAAATACTTTTTTCCCTCACTGTAACTAACCTGTGTAATGAAACCATCACCCTATGTAACTAACCTGTGTAAGGAAACCATCACCCTATGCAACTAACCTGTGTAAGTAAACCATCACCCTATGCAACTAACCTGTGTAATGAAACCATCACCCTATGTAACTAACCTGTGTAAGGAAACCATCACCCTATGCAACTAACCTGTGTAAGGAAACCATCACCCTATGCAACTAACCTGTGTAAGGAAACCATCACCCTATGCAACTAACCTGTGTAAGGAAACCATCACCCTATGCAACTAACCTGTGTAAGGAAACCATCACCCTATGCAACTAACCTGTGTAAGGAAACCATCACCCTATGTAACTAACCTGTGTAATGAAACCATCACCCTATGTAACTAACCTGTGTAATGAAACCATCACCCTATGTAACTAACCTGTGTAAGGAAACCATCACCCTATGCAACTAACCTGTGTAAGGAAACCATCACCCTATGTAACTAACCTGTGTAAGGAAACCATCACCCTATGTAACTAACCTGTGTAAGGAAACCATCACCCTATGCAACTAACCTGTGTAAGGAAACCATCACCCTATGCAACTAACCTGTGTAAGGAAACCATCACCCTATGTAACTAACCTGTGTAAGGAAACCATCACCCTATGTAACTAACCTGTGTAAGGAAACCATCACCCTATGTAACTAACCTGTGTAAGGAAACCATCACCCTATGCAACTAACCTGTGTAAGGAAACCATCACCCTATGCAACTAACCTGTGTAAGGAAACCATCACCCTATGCAACTAACCTGTGTCTCTCTCACTCCTTCTCGTGTGTTGGATGGATACATTAGCATGTTGTGCTTAGAGGCCCACCTACTCAATGGGGTTGGAGAAATATAACAACAACAGGAAAGGCTTGAAATGAGCACATTCAGACTCATAAGTCATGAGTTCAGCGGGACACACACTGAGGGAGACTGAGATATCCTAACTGCAGCGCAAGGAAGAACATAGTAGCAGAGCAGTCATAGGGTTTGACACAGAGCTTATGAATTCGCTATGGCGAGGGAAAATGTCATCTTGCAGGATATTTTGCGATTAAAGTATGATGTGCTAAGCAAAGCCTCTCTAGGGGGAGATTCAGCGTATATTCAGGGTCTTTTTCATGTAGATATGTGGTAGTGGAGTTAGTGTGTTGTGAATTCTGTAATGGATGTATTGTAATGTTTTAAACATTTTGTCAGACCCCAGGAAGAGTAATGGAGATCCATAATAATTACAAATGTTACAAAACATCAAGATAATAGACATGTCATGTCGAATAAAGAACCATGTCAGCGGTCTATATTACTATTCCACTGGCTAGGTCCTAAACATGGCACCCTAGTTAATTGAATAAGCCTGGTTCATCATGTGGTTGCCTGGGCTGACCTACTGTTTTTCTCCTGACTACAGGAGGTTGGCGGCACCTTAATTGGTGAGGACGGGCTCGTGGTAATTGCTGGAGCTGAATCAATGGAATGGTATCAAATACATCACATGGTTCGATGCGATTCCATTACTTTACGTTCCAGCAATTATTATGAGCCGTTCTCCCCTCAGCATCCTCCACTGCACCTGACCTATGAAGTCATGTAACTCACACTTCCTGGAAGCTGCAATTCTAAGCTATCAGATCGTTCTGCAAGCAGAGCATCAGAGTGGAATGAAATTACATTACCAGTGTATAATCAAATTAAAAATGCAATGAGATACAGCAACAGCATTGCAGGAAGGGGTTGGAACCGGTTCAGGGAACAGAACCAAAAACGTAAAAGATTAACATTTTTCATGGAACAAAATCAGAACCGGGAACAAAAGTGATCTACAGTGCCTTCAGAAAGTATTCAGACCCCTTGACTTTTTCCACATTTTGTTACGTTACATCAATTCTAAAAATGATTCAAAATGTTGTTTTTTCTCAGCAATCTACACACAGTACCCCATAATGACAAAGTGAAAACAGGTTAATAAATGTTTATAAAAAATAGACAGAAAAACCTTATTTACATAAGTATTCAGACCCTTTGCTATGACACTCGAAATTGAGCTCAAGTGCATAATGTTTCCATTGATCATCCTTGAGATGTTTCTACAACTTGATTGGAGTCCACCTGTGGTAAATTCATTTGATTGGACATGTTTTGGAAAGGCACAACCTGTCTATATAAGGTGCATGTCAGAGCAAAAACCAAGCCATGAGGTCAAAGGAATTGTCCGTAGAGCTTCGAGACAGGATTGTGTCGAGGCACAGATCTGGGGAAGGGTACCAAAAAGTTTCTGCAGCATTGAAGGTCCCCAAGAACACAGTGGCCTCCTGAATACTTATGTAAATGTGATATTTCTGCTATTTTTTATTATACATTTGCAAGAAAATCTAAAAACCTGTTTTTGCTTTGTCATTATGAGGTATTGTGTGTAGATTGATGAGAAAAAAAATTATTAATACATTTTAGAATAAGGCTGTAACATAACAAAATGTGGAAAAAGTCAGAGGGTCTGAATACTTTCCAAATGCACCGTATACGGTTCCAGAACAGAATCAGTCACGCAAAAAACGCAACAAAGCGCATATGCAAAGCCCTCCCTCTGTCAATCAGAAACTTATTCCAGCGTCTGCCTGACAGCTGAAAATGTGTGTGTGTATGTGTGTGAAGTCAAGGCTAGTGTGTGTATGTGTGTGTTTGTCGGCTACCTGCCCCTCCCCATCCAAAGCATAGCTGTAGCCTAATGATGTTGCACTGGCGAGATTCAGAAGATAGAAGACTTTTAATTAGAAAATAATGGATTCACTTTTTCAATACAAGTTTGGGATAATATAGCTTTCACATTTCTCATTGGATTTATGAATTACAAAAAGGTCAAATGTGTTTTTAATTCTGGTGCTGCTCTGCACACACAAGCTTGTTAACTAACTAGCGTCTCTGGTCCAACGTTAAGTCAACTCTGAAGTTCAAAGACATTCAAAGTTCCTCCATAGAAGCCGTACCTCTCTAGATATAATTCTGTGAGCCTAATTCAGATAATACATGTCATCACAAGATGCCCAACGCTCCTCCACCCTCTCTCACTCTCTCCCCACCTGAAAAGTTTCAGTTGCATCTTGCGCCCGTCTTTCGATCAAGCATGTAAACAACTAGCTGAACTATAGCGTGCCTGCTCCATAGCAAGCTGCTTAAACTAATAACACACAAATGATTGTATTTTTCGTGTCTATATTGAATACATAATTTAAACATTCACAGTGTAGGTTGGAAAAAGTATGTGAACCCCTAGGCTAATGACTTTTCCAAAAGATAATTGGAGTCAGGATTCAGCTAACCTGGAGTCCAATCAACGAGACGAGAATGGAGATGTTGGTTAGAGCTGCCTTTCCCTATGAAAAAACAATCACAAAATTTGAGTTTGCTATTCACAAGAAGCATTGCCTGATGTGAACCATGCCTCGAAAAGAGATCTCAGAAGACCTAAGATTAAGAATTGTTGACTTGCATAAAGCCGGAAAGGGTTACAAAAGTATCTCTAAAAGCCTTGATGTTCATCAGTCCACGGTACGACAAATTATCTATAAATGGAGAAAGTTCAGACCTGTTGCTACTCTCCCTAGGAGTGGCTGTCCTGTAAAGATGCCTGCAAGAGCACAGCACAGAATGCTCAATGAGGTTAAGAAGAATCCTAGAGTGTCAGCTAAAGTCTTACAGAAATCTCTGGAACATGCTAACATCTCTGTTGACGAGTCTACGATACGTAAAACACTAAACAAGAAAGGTGTTCATGGGAGGACACTGCGGAAGAAGCCACTGCTGTCAAAAAAAACAATGCTGCACGTCCTGAAGTTAGCAAAAGAGCACCTGGATGTTCCACAGCGCTTCTGGCAAAATATTCTGTGGACAGATTAAACTAAAGTTGAAAAAAGGCACAGCACAGCACATAAACATCAAAACCTAATCCCAACTGTAAAGTATGGTGGAGGGAGCATCATGGTTTGGGGCTGCTTTACTGCCTCAGGGCCTGGACAGCTTGCTATCATCGACAAAAAAATTAATTCCCAAGTTTATCAAGACATTTTGCAGGAGAATGTTAGGCTATCTGTCCACCAATTGAAGCTCAACAGAAGTTGGGTGATGCAACAGGACAACGACCCAAAACACAGAAGTAAATCAACAACAGAAATGCTTCAACAGAAGAAAATACGCCTTTTGGAGTGGTTCAGTCAGAGTCCTGATCTCAACCCGATTGAGATGCTGTGGCATTACCTCAAGAGAGTGGTTCACACCAAACATCCCACGAATATTGCTGAACTGAAACAGTTTTGTAAAGAGGAATGGTCCAAAATTCCTCCTGACTTTTGTGCTGGTCTGATCCGCAACTACAGAAAACGTTTGGTTGAGGTTATTGCTGCCAAAGGAGGGTCAACCAGTTATTAAATCCAAGGGTTCATATACTTTTTCCACCCTGCACTGTGAATGTTTACATGGTGTGTTCAATAAAGACATGAAAATGTATAATTATTTGTGTGTTATTAGTTTAAGCAGACTGTGTTTGTCTATTGTTGTGACTTAGATGAAGATCAGATCAAATTTTATGACCAATTTACGCAGAAATCCAGGTAATTCCAAAGAGCTCACATACTTTTTCTTGCCACTGTAAACCAGTACTTTTTTGGAGTTCGAACCAGTTCAGAACTTTATTTAGCAGTAGAATGGAACAAAATAAATTATGGTTCTATTCAAAAAGAAAATAGAATGTTGGTTCATACCCCTGATTGCAGGTACTGTATTAACAATGGGCTGGTCTGTTTAGCTCGGGTTAAGGCTCTGATTTGGATTGACAACAACCGTGAGGCATGTACTCACAGTTAACCCCCATGGCATAACAGGACTTGGGAGAGAAGGCTGAAACACAAGCCTTGAATTGTATTCAAAGACATACTATCCATATACAGTGCCTTCAGAAAGTATTCATAACCTTTGACTTATTCCACATTTTGTTGTGTTACAGCCTGAAATCAAAATTTATTAAATTTAAATTAAAAATCTCACCCATCTACACACAATAACTCATAATGAAAAAGTGAAAACATGTTTTTAGAAATGTTAGCAACATTTAATACAGAAATATATCATTTACATAACTATTCACACCCATGAGTCAATATATATTAGAATCACCATCGACAGCAATTACAGCTGTGAGTATTTCTGAGTAAGTCTCTATGAGCTTTGCCAACCTGGATTGTACAATATTTTGTACAATATTCTTAAAATTCTTCAAGCTCTGTCAAGTTGGTTGTTGATCATTGCCAGACAACCATTTTCAAGTCTTGCTATAGATTTTCAAGACGATTTAAGTCAAAACTGTAACAAGGCCACCCAAGAATATTCAAGGTCGTCTTCGTAAGTAATTCCAGTGTATATTTGGCCTTGTCTTTTTGGTTATTGTCCTGCTGAATGGTGAATTTGTATCCCAGTGTCTGTTGGAAAGTAGACTGAACCAGGTTTTCCTCTAGGATTTTGCCTGTGCTTAGCTCTGTTCTGTTTCTTTTTATCTCAAAAACCTCACTAGTCCTTGCTGATTGACAAGCATACTCATAACATGATGCAGCCACCACCATGCTTGAAAATAAGAAGATTGGTACTCACCGATGTGTTGTGTTGGATTTGCAGCACCCAAACATAACACTTTGCATTCAGGACATTTTTTGCAGTTTTACTTTTTAGTGCCTTATTGCAAACAGGATGCATGTTTTGAAATATTTGTATTCTGTACCGGCTTCCTTCTTTTCACTCTGTCATTTCGGTTAGTATTGTGGAGTAACTACAATGTTGTTGATCCCTCTTCAGTTTTCTCATAACACAGCCATTAAACTCTAAGTGTTTTAAAGTCACCATTGGCCTCATGGTGAAATCCCTGAGCGGTTTATTTGCTCTTCGTCAACTGAGGTAGGAAGGACACCTGTATCTTTGTAGTAACTGGATGTATTGATATACCAGCCAACATGTAATTAATAACTT
Source organism: Salvelinus namaycush (assembly GCF_016432855.1). NCBI lineage: Eukaryota > Metazoa > Chordata > Actinopteri > Salmoniformes > Salmonidae > Salvelinus > Salvelinus namaycush. The sequence goes on from NC_052337.1 coordinate 4,223,370, forward strand.
CACCATGCTCAAAGGGAAATTCAATGTTTGATTTTTCTATTTCTACCCATCTACCAATAGGTACCCTTCTTTGTGAGGCATTGGAAAACATCCCTGTTCTTTGTGGTTGAATCTGTGTTTGAAATTCAGTGCTCGACTGAGGGACGTTACAGATACACTACATTACCAAAAGTATGTGGACACCTGCTCGTCGAACATCTCATTCCAAAACCATGGGCATTAATATGGAGTTGGTTCCCCTCTTTCCTGTTATAACAGCCTCCACTCTTCTGGGAAGGCTTTCCACTAGATGTTGGAACATTGCTGTGGGGACTTGCTTCCATTCAGCCACAAGTGAGGTCGGGCACTGATGTTGGGCGATTAGGCGATTCATCCCAAAAGTGTTTGATGGGGTTGAGGTCAGGGCTTTGTGCAGACCAGCCAAGTTATTCCAAATCAATCTCGACAAATCATTTCTGTATGGACCTCGCTTTGTACACGGGGGCATTATCATGCTGAAACAGGAAAGGGCCTTCCCCAACTGTTGCCACAAAGTTGGAACCACAGAATTAAGATTTCCCTTCACGGGGCCTAGCCCAAACCATGAAAAACAGTCCCAGACCTCCACCAAACTTTACAGTTCTCCTGGCACTCCTGGCGTTCTCCTGGCACTCTGCAAACCCAGATTCTTCCGTCGGACGGCCAGATGGTGAAGCGTGATTCATCCCTCCAGGGAATGCGTTTCCACTGCTCCAATCACGGTGAGCTTTACACCAGTCCAGCCGACGCTTGGCATTTCGCATGGTGATCTTAGGCTTGTGTGCAGCGGCTCATCCACGTAACACAACAAAATGTGGAAAACTTCAAGGGGTGTGAATACTTTCTGACGGCACTGTAGTAGTTCAATATTAATGCTTTCAATTCATGATAAAAGTACCTAAAGTGGAGAGTTTGAAATCTATTAGTAATTCTGTGTGACAAGACAGTGATGTTCCGTGTGAAAAAAGACAGTGATTTTTCTGCGTGAAAAGACTTTGTGCAATAAAGGAATATACTTCAGTCTCCTGCAAATCCAATTTAATCTTGATGAACTATTTCAGTAAACCATTCACTCTCAGAATATGTGGCATTTTATTGTTAATCCATTCAACAAGCTTCACAGCCTGCAGCCATCCATTTATTTCCAATCTCATCTATGGCGCTGGTGAAATTGGTGACAACCACAAATGGCAACAGAAATGACTTTGACCAGAGGTAATGTGTTTAGAGCAGGTCACATCACAGACCTACATGATGTGTCATTTTTGCATAGCGTGAGCTGCAAGTGATGCTCTCCGATTGTAGTTAATGAAACCTGCTACACTAGCCTTACACCAGTCCAGCCGACGCTTGGCATTGCGCATGGTGATCTTAGGCTTGTGTGCAGCGGCTCATCCACGTAACACAACAAAATGTGGAAAACTTCAAGGGGTGTGAATACTTTCTGACGGCACTGTAGTACCTACAAGTGTAGGTAGTAGCAAGTGTAGCCGCTATTGGCTCCGGAGTCTAAAGTATAAATTACGATTCAGGTCAATTTTCTCCAAATCAATAAAATGTGTACAAATTCTTAACGTGGAATGCACTACACAGGAAAAATGACCCCTTTACGCTGAAATGTAGTTTATTAGCATAACACCGTCAACTAAAACATATGTCAACATAATCTATCAAATAACACTATAATAAATATATATTGGCCGATTCACTGTAAAAAATGACACATTGTCTTCAACAGCGGTGGCATGTAGAGTACACTATTTCACCACTTAGCAATCGAGAGCAGACCGATCTCTCACTACATCCATTTGTCATGAGGCCAACTCTTTCTGCTCAGCCCCACATGAGATAACATATTTGGAGGGAATGGATTTGCCATTAGAGAGAGTCCCAATTCCTGGGAAAAGAAAGGATATTCTGACGACCACTGACACATGATGACTCAGCCCAAGGTGGTTGCCAAAGGAAACACACCCCGGGCATACAAAAACACGCACGTGCGCTCACATGCATACACACACAGACAGACACGCACACACACACACTTTTCTTACAAATGGTGTCCTTCAGAAAGACTGCCATCCATGACCGCGTAAGAGCTCATTCTCTGGTCTCCTTAAGAAAGACTGCCATCCATGACTGTGCAAAAGCCCATTATCTGGTCTCCTTCAGAAAGACTGCCATCCATGACTGTGTAAGAGTCCATTCTCTGGAGGCTTTTGCCAGTAAAAGGCAATAGCATAAAACACTAGGCCACTAAAAGCCAGTCAATTGAAAACTTTAGACAAAACCCATCACATCGAGAGTGTACAATGCATCTCCGTGAAACACAACAAAACACCAGGCCTCCCTCCCTTCACCAGACAAAACATCAAATTGTCTCTTACCTCGTAGGACCAGACGCACTGGGTACCCCCGAAGCGGCGTACGCAGCGGCCCACCTCCACATCCTCGTGGGTGGTGTACATCTCCCTGAGACAGGTCCCGATGTGGGGGACCATCCTCCTCAGCACCTCTCTGCTGAAGATCATGCCCGGGCCCCCCATGCAGAAGTTCTCCCCGGGCTCCAGGGCCAGCTTTCCCAGCTCCTCGGCTGTACCCAGGCCCGTCTGACCAAGGTACAGGGGCTGGCTGCTATTCAGAGAGCGCAGGAATGACTCAAGCTTTTCGCCTGTGTGGATGGGAGAGAGGCATTGTGTGAGATACAATGAGTTTCAAAGAAAATATCTAGGCAGTAGGAAGCTAGTAATAGGTACAGTAGTAGGCAGTAGTAGATAGTAGGCAGGCTAATATAAAGCTAGCAGTAGCCAGTAGGAAGGCTAATATAAAGCTAGTAGTAGATAGTAGGCAGGCTAATATAAAGCTAGTAGTAGCCAGTAGGCAGGCTAATATAAAGCTAGTAGTAGATAGTAGGCAGGCTAATATAAAGCTAGTAGTAGATAGTAGGCAGGCTAATATAAAGCTAGTAGTAGGTAGTAGGCAGGCTAATATAAAGCTAGTAGTAGATAGTAGGCAGGCTAATATAAAGCTAGTACTAGGCAGTAGGCAGGCTAATATAAAGCTAGTAGTAGATAGTAGGCAGGCTAATATAAAGCTAGTAGGCAGGCTAATATAAAGCTAGTAGTAGATAGTAGGCAGGCTAATATAAAGCTAGTAGTAGGTAGTAGGCAGGCTAATATAAAGCTAGTAGTAGATAGTAGGCAGGCTAATATAAAGCTAGTAGTAGATAGTAGGCAGGCTAATATAAAGCTAGTAGTAGATAGTAGGCAGGCTAATATAAAGCTAGTACTAGGCAGTAGGCAGGCTAATATAAAGCTAGTAGTAGCCAGTAGGCAGGCTAATATAAAGCTAGTACTAGCCAGTAGGCAGGCTAATATAAAGCTAGTACTAGGCAGTAGGAAGGCTAATATAAAGCTAGTAAAAGGTAGTAGGAAGGCTAATATAAAGCTAGTAAAAGGTAATAGGCAGGCTAATATAAAGCTAGTAAAAGGCAGTAGGAAGGCTAATATAAAGCTAGTAATAGGCAGTAGGAAGGCTAATATAAAGCTAGTAATAGGTAGTAGGAAGGCTAATATAAAGCTAGTAATAGGTAGTAGGCAGGCTAATATAAAGCTAGTAAAAGGTAGTAGGCAGGCTAATATAAAGCTAGTAATAGCCAGTAGGCAGGCTAATATACTTACCTGCAAGCCTTTAGAAGTTCACTTTTGTTTGTTATGATGGTACATTACCACCATCCATTAAAGCTATTGCATAACCCACTTACAAATACACAATATGACATGGCTTCATCTCTCTGCCCTTACTATCAACCCACACTCTACAGCAAACAGCATTCTTCCTCTTCATTGTTTCGACACAAAACCCACTGGCCACAGACATCATCTCAACATCTATTCCAAGTTGGTTCAACATCATTTCGTTGAAAGGACATGGAAATAACGTTGATTCAACCGGTGGTGTGCCCAGTGGGAAGTTAATATACACTAGTGGAGTGGCATTTACATTTACATTTTAGTCATTTAGCAGACGCTCTTATCCAGAGCGACTTACAGTAGAGTGCATACATTTTATTACATTTTTACATACTGAGACAAGGATATCCCTACCGGCCAAACCCTCCCTAACCCGGACGACGCTATGCCAATTGTGCGTCGCCCCACGGACCTCCCGGTTGCGGCCGGCTGCGACAGAGCCTGGGCGCGAACCCAGAGACTCTGGTGGCGCAGCTAGCACTGCGATGCAGTGCCCTAGACCACTGCGCCACCCGGGAGGGCATGAGCTCCCACACCACCATATTCATGGATGGCTCCCACTCAACATGGCTACAATGAGCACGGTTACATGCACACAATAGTGTGATTATTGTGGATAGTCAGGTTAATATAATAGTTTGTTTAAAATGTTTACATGCTATGCAAGAACGATTTCCCTAATAATCCTGTTTACGTAGACATCTGAAATCAGGCTACTGAAAATCGGCAATCAAAATAAGCCTGCTACCACAGTGACCATGTTATTTTTGCGAAGACTATTTAATTCTGATTTCGAACATATAAAGTTTGTATGTGAAAACTATTTATAAATTGCATATTTTGGGGTACCCGCTGATTAAAACACTGGAATGCCGATTAAACTGTTTACACGTCCTAATAATTTGAAAGATTTCTCAGAAAACCAGGTGTTTAAATCAGCGTATGCTTACTTCGATTATGACCTCATGCCGATTAAGATAAGCAGAGTAAGGTATTCACATGACTATTGCATAATCTGCCTTGTGCCATAAACAGTTTAATATCAAATGATTAGTGTGTATGTAAACATACTCAATGATTCACATCCATGATCATTGAGGTCTTGAGATTCACACAGTCATTACCTGAAAACAATGATTGATTCACGTCCATTTTTGTATTATTATTATTTCACCTTTATTTAACCAGGTAGGCCAGTTGAGAACAAGCTCTCATATACAACTGCGACCTGGCATGATCATTGAGTTTTTGAGATTCACACAATCATTACCTGAAAACAATGACCGATTCATATCCATTATCATTGAGTACGTTTACGTGCACACTAATAATTCGATATTAAACTGATTATAGCAGAAGGCCGAGTATGGCATTAGTCATGTACACACCTTACTCTGCTTATCTTAATCGGCGTTAGGTCATAATCGAAGTAAGCATACGCTGATTATTAAAACACCTGGTTTTCTGAGCAATCTTTCAAACTATTAGGACGTGTAAACAGTTTAATCGGCGTTCCAGCAGTGTATTTGATCAGCGCATGTGCCAGCACCGGGTAGCGCCAGCATCCCTCTTATGAGTGGAATGAGTTTGGAAAAACTGAAAATATGCATCTTATAAACAGTTTTCACATACAAAATGTATATGTCCAAACTCAGAATCAAATAGTCTTTGCAAAAATAAAATGGTCATTGCGGTAGCATGTAAACAGGATTATTAGGGAAATCGTTATTCTTACAAAGCATGCAAATGTTTTAAACAAACTATTATATTAACCTGACTATGTAATTGCGCTCAATCATTGTTTTCAGGTAATGATTGTGTGAATCTCAAAACATCAATGATCTTGGACGTGAATCAATCATTGTTTCAGGTAGTGATCGTGTGAATCTCAAAACGTCAATGATCTTGGACGTGAATCAATCATTGTTTCAGGTAGTGATCGTGTGAATCTCGAAACGTCAATGATCTTGGACATGAATCAATCATTGTTTCAGGTAATGAATGTGTGAATCTCAAAACCTTCAACGTATACATAGCTCTGATGATTATGTTGAAATCAGATTGATGAAGCAACATGTTAGTCAGGTTAAGTCAATGTATCAGGTTAAGTAAATGTATTTAAGTTAAGCCCTCATTTCAATATTTACAACGCTGGTTGAAATTAGATGAAAACAGTATTGGTTCATTACTTTTTTCAAATCCAGTCTATTTTCAATGTTGACCAGACCGGACACGTCGCGTGCGCAAGCGTCGCAAAATAAATTTAGAAATCCATGTTATTCAATTATTGCGCCAACGAGCGCAGACGCCAAGAGCTAAAATAGAAGTTGTTCCTATTTCTGACACAGATCTGCGCTGAAAGTCATCTCCTCATTGGTTTATAGAAGCAGGTACCCACGTGCCATTTCCTCATTGGTTATACCCACATGGGTGATTGAAAGACGAACTTTGTTACCGGTTGTCTGGTAATACAAGGAAAGTTTAGATGGATCACCATATAAATTCAAAGATGAAAAAGCCTGGAAGGAGGAGAGATGACTAGAAACGATTCGGTTGGACGTTTTATGTGTGGATTAATTGTCGGAGTAGAGGTCCTTGTGCATTTCAGGTAAAATAACAACTCAATGTTTATATCCCAGGACAAATTAGCTAGCAAAAGCAAGCTAGCTAAATAGGACAAATTAACGTTAGCTAGCAAGTGCAAGCTAGCTAGCTAAATTGCCATTCATGTTTAATGCTTTTCGACCTGTCCCCAAATTAATGTCATTGGTTCAGAGTTTGTTTTGATATTTTAACCTGCGTGTCGTGATCGCGTTTGGTGTGGGGGGGTAAAATACATTTATGCACGATAGCGCACGATGGCGCACGCGCGCTGCCTGTTTGGGTTACATCCACAAACCAATAACTAATATGCTTACTGTGTGAAATTCGTATGAAGTACAATGTTGTAGATATGTTGCTACAGAGGTTGTGGGTGGGGGTTATTGAACTGGCATCGCACTGGGCAAAAACGGGTTGAATCAACGTTGTATCCACGTAATTTCAACCAAAACATCCAATGTGACGATGTTGAATCAACGTGGAAAATACATTGGATTTGAATAAAGTTATCAACATAACTTTCGTATTTTATTAACCTAAATACAATGACATGGTGACATTTTTGTTGTTGATTTCACGTTAGTTGACAACTCAAACTAGATGATGAACTGCCGTCTGTGCCCAGTGGGTTTGGCTTTCTGGAACCAAGACTCTCCAACAATGACGCTTCACGAGTGCAACATTGTACAGTAGCAATACCCAATACGGAGAGGATACTCATACAAAAATGTATCTCAATGCCTGGAGGGAAGCTGTTCAAGTGCTCTTGAAAAATGTTTGGAATAGTTGACATATGAATGTTGATTTCGCCAGCTGTTGCTAACTTGCTACTGTCTAGTTGGAATAGGAGTCAAACAGATAACTGTCAATGAACTTCAAAGACTACCAAGAATGTATGTAGCCTACCCTAGACATTTTAAAAAGAGAAAGACAAACTATTTCATGAAGGGAATTCACCTCGAATGTAGACATCATCATCTGCCCTCATGAACCACTCGTATTTATCCAGGTAATGGTCGTGCATGTACTTCAACATCATAAATGACTTCTTCTGTGGCGGGTATGAATCATCTACACCTGTCAACGACACCACGGGGACGGGAATGGGCAGTGGGACTGTTTCAGAGCCCTCGCTGGAGAAGAACTCCACCTTCCCAGGGATGGAACTGGTCCACGTCCTGTGTGCAGCCACAGCGCGGGAATCAAGGTACTTTTTGGCTGTCATGACACCGACATAGAGAAAATGCCTAGGTTTGGAAATAGCTCCTCCGCCATCCCCACTACCGTTACCAGTCTTGTAAACGCTCTCTTCCTCCTCTTCACTGCCCTCTTGGCTGGACAGGTTATTCTCCGGGTCTTTGCGTAACGCATTACTTGCGGTGCTTCCAATGATTTCGGCCACTTTACCGATGCCAGCAGCATTACTGTAGTATGAGCAGATCGACGACTTCTTTCTTTTCCCACTGATTTCCACTACCCTGGGGACAATTAGCCAAGACGCCGCTGTAAATCCAAGAAAGACCCCTACAATTACGCCCATCCACGGTCTTCTAGACCTAACGGCCATGATTGAATAATAATTGAGAGTTTAAATATGGTATAAACTAAATATCCTCCGAGTAGTGCTCACTTGATATAGCTGTTTTACACAGAGCAGTTTCCATAAATGGTTATCACTCATCTGCGAAGGGCATTAGATGAGTAGTGGTACCTGAAGGTAAGAGTGTATCCCCACCTCCATGGATAACATCCTTAAAATGTATCCAACAAGCCATTTATCCGTAGATAATCTATTAGTATCGGTAGACTGTCATGTTACAGTTCTGGGGAAATATCCACCGAGTAGCTACAGTAGGTCGCTGGCAAAAGCTTCTTTATTTGTAATGTCCAGGGCGACGGCAGAAGTTGCAGTGTAGTCCGAATGAAAAGCAACGTTGTAACCACAACTCTTCATTACTTTCCTGTGGATAGGCTACATTGTTCCTCCATGCGCAATCATTTCCCCAAAAAGTTAACTCCACTAATTTCAGGCAACTCAAGTTGATTTGTTACCGCTGTCAAATATGAACGTTCTCCTCAGTCTTGAAACGTCACGAATACAGTTTTGTTTGTGCACACTGTCGCTAAGTATATGCTACCTAAAGCTAGTTTATCCGCCCCTGACTCGCCATTTTGTTTACAGATTGACGTCAGGGTAAATAACTTTTCATATCCTCCGTCCCTCTTCTCTAATTTCTTTGCGTTTCAGGCACAGGCAATCAGTAGTAGCCTATGCATATTCATTGCTGAAAGAAGTAACCGGAGAGTGTCTTCCTGTTGGGCAGGCAGACAGAGGGCGGAGCGAGACAGAGCGATGTTCCTCTTCACTGCGTGACGTCCGAATGAGACCCGTATTGGAAAAGTGAGCCAACATCAGTTGAACGTTCAGCCACACCACATAAACCCTACATCTCATTAAGTACTTATTTAATAACATGTAAGATACAGGTGTAACCTGTGACGCATGGACTGTCGCCTATAATATTTATCTTCATCTTGACTGAACCGTTCAACTGATTTATGGCACTACTGCAATTCATCTTATCATTGCTGATTGGGAGCGTACTCTTTCATGTGTAAAAGCCTAGATAGAAACAGCAAGTAGCCTAGCCTATAGCCAAAACAGTAAATATAACCAACATTTCCATAATCACATATTTTCACAGCATTAGAATGTACTGTATGGGATTTGAGCCCTTGAGGTCCACTGTGTTGTGGCGCCCTCTCGTGGTATCGTACTATATGCGTACAGTGTCAGGAGTTTGTCAAACTGAAAGTGAGCATACTGTAGGTTACTACAGTATGGAAATGTGTGAAAATTGCAACAAAACAATACAATGAACAATCTTTGTGTAAAAATGAATGTTGACTTGATCTTTTATTTTTTTAAGACATAAGTTATGTTGTGAAATGATAGGTAACATTGAACACCAAATTGATGTGGTAGATAAGAACAGCACACTCAAAACAAAGGACCTGTTCCAAATGGTCCCCTATTCCCTACATAGTGCACTACTTTTAACCAGGGCCCATAGGGTTAGTGCATTACGTTTGACCAGGGCCCATAGGATTAGTGCACTACTTTTGACCAGGGCCCATAGGGTTAGTGCATTACGTTTGACCAGGGCCCATATGATTAGTGCACTACTTTTGACCAGGGCCCATAGGGCTCCATATAGGAAATAAGGTACCATTTGGAATGACACCTATGTCTGACCTCCAGCTGCTGATTTATAGATTATGTTTATTTTAAGAACAAATTCTTATTTACAATGACAGCCTACACCGGCCAAACCCAGACGACTCTGGGCCAATTGTGCCCCGCACCTATGAGACTCCCAATCACAGCCGGATGTGATACAGCCTGGATTTGAACCAGGTTCTATGGTGACACTTCTTGCACTGAGAATGCAGTGCCTTAGACCGCTGCACCACCAATTGATTCTGGTACTGGAGTAGGCTACGCTGTACCTTGACAGACAACTAACTCTGAGCACCAGCCCTGTAATCAAAGAGAGAATCTCAATGCGGTCTTATACCCCTTTTTAAACAGAAATGGGGCCACACACCTGCAACAATGATGTTCAGTGTCATTCAAGTGCCTATACTCAGACCCACTCACATGCACCAACCTCATACAATCTCTAACCTTCAGGGCCCTTACTCACAAAGAGTCTCAGTCAGAGTTGTCCTGATATAGGGTCAGATTTCCCTTTTGATTATAATGACTGAGATTATTTGGACAGGAGGGACCTGATCCTAGATCAGCACTCCTACTGTGATACACTTTGTGACTACGGAGCACAGGACTGTGTGATCAAACACCTGATTCAAATAAGCAACTAATCATGATCCATTAGTTAATCAGGTGTGAAATGCTCAGCTTCCCCATTTTTTTACCTAGTCATGTTATTTATAAGACATTATAAACTGGGGGGTTTGAGCCCTCAATTCTGTTTGGCTGAAAGCCATGGTATATCAGATCGTATGCCACGGGTATGACAAAATGTTTATTTTTACTGCTCTAATTTGCGTTGGTAACCAGTTTATAATAGCAATAAGGCACTTCGGGAGTTTGTGATATATGGCCAATATACCACGGCTAAGGGCTGTGTCCAGGCACTCCACGTTGTGTCGTGCTTAAGAACAGCCCTTAGCTGTGGTATATTGGCCATATACCACACACCCTCGTTCCTTATTGCTTAAATAAGCACTTGTGAATCGTGACAGCTCAAGTGTCTTCTCTCATGTCTTTCATAAATGTGAGAGTATGAACAATATGCCACAATAGTCCCAAATACGCAATGTGTTTCAAACACATATAGCCTAACAGGCTATACTGTACATGTTATAGCGAATGATGAGACATCCTAAACCTTTTGAAAGAATTTGACCCACCTTGGCATGATTCTACAAATCAGTCACGGTTTATTTACATTTCTGGTGACTACAATTGGCACTGTGATGATGATAATGATGACGCACACTGACAGAATGACATAGGTCAGTATTTTGCAAAGTCTGTTCCTTTTAATCTCAGCTTCTTTCTTCTTTAACAAGGAGTCGTAACCAGGTGTGTAGACATCCTCCAACCAAAAATCTAGATCCCGTGGTCCTTTTTCTTCTTCCTGAAACAAAAGGGAGCATTTTGAAAGTGTAACGACGACATCGCGACACTGTCATTATAGGTGTGTAATAACATGTGACGACAGGTTATGACACATTTTTTCAATGACAATGGATAAAGCTACTTATAGCTTCGCGACGCGTTAGTTATCATGAGCTGAAGTCGGCTGTTTATAAGCAGTTATAATGGTTTATGTCACATTAGATGTAATGATTATGACTGTTGCATGTAAGCATATCCACTTCAAGGAAAGTGTTAGCAAAAGAGATGTAACAGGCTATAAAGTAAAATACATGTATTTCAATGTAAGTTCTAATTAAAAAGTACATTATACATGAGTAATAATCAGTAGATTTTATTGTAATAATAGTAAAACAATAGCCTACATCATAAGTAAAACAGCACATCAAACTAGACATTGTGCATTATACATATACATATGTACATTGCTCAATTGCTACAAATTTACAGTGTAAAATGTACAATAATATTGTAAATGTTATACTGTACATTTGTAGTAATGGAGAAATGCACATACACTACCGTTCAAAAGTCACTTAGAAATGTCCTTGTTTTTGAAAGAAAAGCAATTTTTTTTGTCCAATAAAACATCAAATTGATTAGAAATACAGTGTAAACATTGTTAATGTTGTAAATGACTATTGTAGCTGGAAACGGCTGATTTAAAAAAATATATTTTATGGAATATCTACATAAGCGTACAGAGGCCCATTATCAGCAACCATCACTCCTGTGTTCCAATGGCACATTGTGTTAGCTAATCCAAGTTTATAATTTTAAAAGGATAATTGATGATTAGAAAACCCTTTTGTAATTATGTTAGCACAGCTGAAAACTGTTGTTCTGATTTAAAGAAGCAATAAAACTGTCCTTCTTTAGATTAGTTGAGTATCTGGAGCATCAGCATTTGTGGGTTCGATTACAGGCTCAAAATGGCCAGAAACAAAGACTTTCTTCTGAAACTCGTCAGTTTATTCTTGTTCTGAGAAATGAAGGCTATTCCATGCGAGAAATTTCCAAGAAACTGAAGATCTGGTACAACGCTGTATACTACTCCCTTCACAGAACAGCGCACACTGTCTCTAACCAGAATAGAAATAGACTCCGGGATGCTGGCCTTCTAGGCAGAGTTCCTCTGTCCAGTGTCTGTGTTCTTTGGCTCATCGTAATCTTTTATTTTTATTGGCCAGTCTGAGATATGGCTTTTTCTTTGCAACACTGCCTAGAAGGCCAGCATCCCAGAGTCGCCTCTTCACTGTTGACGTTGAGACTGGTGTTTTGCGGGTACTATTTAATGAAGCTGCCAGTTGAGGACTTGTGAAGTGTCTGTTTCTCAAACTAGACATTCTAATGTACTTGTCCTCTTGCTCAGTTGTGCACCGGGGTCTCCCACTCCTCTTTCTATTCTGGTTACAGCCAGTTTGCGCTGTTCTGTGCATCGGCACTTACCAGATTTCTATCAAACCATCGGCACATACCGGATTTCTGATTTCATTATGGAGACGGGAAAGAAACGAGTATGACTTATTGATCACTGCTCTGTGATTCAGCAATAAAGACAACATATCCCTCACTGCTCTGTGATTCAGCAATAAAGACAACATATCCCTCACTGCTCTGTGATTCAGCAATAATAACAACATATCCCTCACTTCTCTGTGATTCAGCAATAAAGACAACATATCCCTCACTGCTCTGTGATTCAGCAATAAAAACAACATATCCCTCACTGCTCTGTAATTCAGCAATAAAGACAACATATCCCTCACTTCTCTGTGATTCAGCAATAAAGACAACATATCCCTCACTGCTCTGTGATTCAGCAATAAAAACAACATATCCCTCACTGCTCTGTGATTAAACAATAATAACAACATATCCCTCACTTCTCTGTGATTCAGCAATAAAGACAACATATCCCTCACTGCTCTGTGATTCAGCAATAAAAACAACATATCCCTCACTGCTCTGTGATTAAACAATAATAACAACATATCCCTCATTGCTCTGTGATTCAGCAATAAAAACAACATATCCCTCACTGCTCTGTGATTCAGTAATAAAAAGGACAGCTTTGTATTATTTTTCACAGGGAAATAATTGGATGCTGTTACACTTGTCATCTTCATTGCAGAGCTGACTCCCTGCTGGCGATGTTGGAGGTGCCCGTTGAGAGTTTTTAATTTGATTTCGGCTAGCCTGTGCAGCATTGGTTTGGGTGACAGTCATAGTCCCTGACGTGTCCCACAGTGCCTTGGTTGGGGACTTTGAGGATGGTATATCAGCTGTCACTTGGCTGATTGGTTTGGTCAGGTGAAACATTAGCTGCCTGATGGAGTTACGATGGTGCTTTCTGTGGGAGTTTGCTCAAGGATACGTATCGCAGATAATCAGCTACCGCCGAGAGCAAACATCAAAGGGATAACAATTGGTGCTGTGAAGTTTGCCAGGCACTAGTAGTGTGTAGTTTTGGACTGTGGATGTGTATATGTAGCATTTAATACTGTCTGCATGGACTTGATCCCATGCTGTCAGCTCCAGCTCTCCTTATTTTAAGGTCAACTTGCATGTAGCCTCCCATTATCAGCCTCTATGGTTCAGGAGACAGTTACTTCAGGTCTAAGAGAAGGAGACATCACTGCCAAATTTGCGATATCTTAACTTATTTTACTTGGCATATGTGACTTTGTGTGACAGTGACAAAGTCTGTATATCCAAAACATGCTCTATTTCCTGGAACTGATCTACTGTTGCTGATGTTATTGCAAATCTAAACCCGGCCTGTCTGTCTGTCTGTCTGTCTGTCTGTCTGTCTGTCTGTCTGTCTGTCTGTCTGTCTGTCTGCCTGACTGCCTGTATGCCTGCCTGTGTCTGTCTGTCTTCCAGCCTGTCTGTCTACCTGTCTGATTGCCTGTCTGTCTGTGTTCCTGCTTGTCTGCCTGTCTGCCTTCCTGCCTGTCTACCTGTCTGCCTGCCTGCCTTTAAAGTCTTCAATTTACCTTTAGATAGCCTGCCAGGTTGGAGTGGATTGAGTGTCTGTCAAACTCCTGGATGGTCCAGGAGGGTTTGGACTTCTGGTTCTCCCCCATGTCTATAGTCCTTATGTCTGTGTACAGAGGGTTCCTCTTGATCTTGGAATTCAAGGTGTGCGGCGTGATGTGCTTCTCCAGGTATCTGTCCACAAACACCACAGGGCTGCCCTCGGGGGACGGGGAAGGCCTAGTGTCACTCACAGTCCTACGTTCCCTCTGGGGGAAGAAAGAGATGGAGAGAGAGAGGGAAAAAGGGAATTGTCTTTATATATTACTTTGACTGTGGTAACAGTGTTTTTCCCTGTCCATTTTGGGATGTTACTAGGGGAAACAAGGGGATATACTTTTGTTATTACTTTCTTTAAACCAGCTGCGCATAATGCATTTGTTGTGCCTTTCTATCACACCTAACAAAGTCTCAGTTGGCCAGCCTTGTTCGATGCAACAAGCAGACTGAAATAATGGTCCTACTCCCAGAGTGGATGCTTTGTGCTTTGTCAGTTATAACATATCATGGCTCCTTATGACAGTATTCTTTAGTAAAGGCTATTCATGTATTCATACATGGCCCATAATGCATCCGTAATGCATATACACAGGTGATTCAAAGTCCCAATATTCCTGCATGTCTGTGTGTTCACTGCAAAAACAGACGGCGGAATGATCCATCTTCTTCCCTTGTTTGGAGCAGCAATTAAATGATGGAACACGATGAAACGATTCACAGCCTTTCACTCATCAATTAATTGTGTAAAATGCAGAAAAGGAGATATGGACAGACTGAGAAACTGTGACCTTAACCAATTCTGATAAGCTCACTTGTTATTCTCATTGAACTCCAATGACTGACTCATTCCTGTTTGACTCATGATTCTACTGCAACCAGAAGCTGTGGTTAATTATGGAGCCATATTGACTTAAAAACAACAAAGATGGAGAGTTGGATATACATTTGAAAAAGAACGAATCCAGACTGAATCAATCAATTCACAGTTGTCTGCAACTCAAAAAGAATGTCAGTTTATTATGTGTAAACCCTTTGTGATCTTTGGCAAGCATGGTGATGGAACACTGATGCAATAACTTTTCACTATGACCATTCATTACTATTCATTGGAAGGTCAATAGCTGTCATTGTGTGCGTCACGAAACTTAACACGTAACTTGGACCTCTTATTTTAGTATATCTTTGTTTTACACACAAATAAAATAGGCCTATCTTTCATGTGTATTTTACTAGAACACTGTTACTTACAGAAAAGAGATCAATAAAATATTCCTTTTATTGAAATGATGGGAAGACAATGAGCATTTTAAATGACTCTTCAATTCAATTAGCCTAGTTAAACAGATTTTAAGCACCTCTGAGTTTGGCTTGAAGTATTCACCTAAATTGTTTGGATTACCTGAAGTGCAAGATTGTGAAATAAAGTGCTGTCCTTATAGTTAGACTTAAATTTGAGCCAGAGGTATTCACACCTTTACATACATACTGAATCTACATGACCAAGCCACTCCAAGCAGACAAGCCTTCCATTAGATATCATATGAGTACCTGCCTTTAACAGTGAAAGTCTACTAGACTTAAAGGACAGAGACAGATGGCCTACCTGTTGATAGACTTGGTTACTCCACTGCCTCTGCCCCGACAGAGCTGCCCCGACCTGGAACATCCCGTGGGTGGCCGGCAGCATCCCCACGTCCAGCTGAAATAACTTATCCGGGTGGTTGTTGTTGGGCAGAACCGATATGTCCATCGTAGGTCCTCTTTAGCCAGAGCTCTACAGGAGCTGAGACGCGTTCAACCAGGCATACGTTCACACACTGTTTGCCTTGTTGAACGCAATTCTGGTCCGTACACATGAGGCTACACACGGTGCCTCCATCAGATCAGGAATTATTGATGAGCCGCTATTTATGAGCAGGTGTCTTTTGCAGGGGTGTGTGTGTAACCCAACCTGACCTCTTGTGATGGGAACTAACCAACGGTGCCAGGCAGCAGGGTGACATGGTGGAGTCATACCCCAGGTAACAGACACCTGTACACCTGAGTATTGTCTAATGCCAGGCTAATACAATGCTCTAAGGTGTGATATTTATATAAGTAAGTGTTTCCTAAACCTATACATTTAGTTGATCTATTCCAATAGGAGCTCAGCTGATTTACTGATTTAACTGATCAACATTTATCAAGCCCTTGATTAGGCTGTAACTAGTACAGTACTGGGAAATTGCTATAAGTATCATAGGCTATGCAAGACAATGCAAGATTTGTACAATGTAAGACTTTTTCCCTTAAGTAATAAACTGTAGTAGTCTTATTAAATCCACAGAAGTTATATCTCGGGTATTAATATGTTACAAAGTTTCACCATTTGAGGCAGACTCAGAATAAATGAAAGGTTTATATCCCTGATAGCAGACGACTGCTGGACAAATCTGGCACCGCAATGTTGAGCAAGGTCTGGCTTTATCATGGTAATTATCTGGTTTAGGCAACCAGACCCGGAACCAAAATTCCAAGTGGTATCTGGTAAGCTGTAACCTTGTAGAAATGGGCCTGAATTTGAGACACAATAATAAGTCAGGAATCTGTATAGTTAATTGTGTTCATTGACAGGCCTGATCTAGGAGCAACAATTAGTGGCCCGGTATGACTCAGTTGGTAAAAAAGGAGGCTTACAATTTGTATTTATTTATATAGTTGTTTTGAGGACAACTTTTAGCCTTCAAGTAAAATCCAAGCAATACAATATGACATGGAAACCATAGGAACAAACAAATAATGGAGAATCTATTTTATTATTTTCTCAGGAACATGATATGCAGGCAGTTTTTTCTCCTACACAACCGCAAGACATTACGAGACAACGCTACATACAGGTATGTAGGAGCCATTAAAAAATGACACGGTCTTACAGTGCTATAAAATGTAAATTTTAATTCATTTCAACGACACTCAACTTCAACTTGTTTTCAGCCAATGACAGAAGGTATAAACCAAGCAGTATTTTTTTTGCACCACGTGACGCCTAGACTGAGGGCTCATGGGAACCAGAGTAGGGTGAAGTTGCCCCTAGACGCTGATCTAGGGTCACTTTAGCATTTTTTTCTCCACTAATTCTTAAGGTCAGGGTTGAGGGGGGGAAGTTGATCCTAGAGCTGTACCTAGGGGATACTTCACCCCAGAGCCAACCCATACCAGTGCAGCAGTACTTCAGTGTAAACATGTACAGTGTTTCTTAGTTCTACATTATCTCTATTCAAGTAGAGGGCCGTGGAGTGATACACTAGAAACAGTCATCGTTGTGTGAATAGTGTACAGTATAATGTACAGCAGATTGTTCTAGTGAAGCAGCTTGCTGTTCAGATGTTGTCGCTCTAACATTGACTTTAACATACAAGACAGCCGTGGGCTCATCCTGGTGTACACAACCAAGGTAGGCCATACTGTACTAACTATTTGGCGAAAAATATGAATGATAGTTTACTATATGACTAAATAATGTCCCTTTTAGAGATTTTGAAACACATTTTGAAATATTGATACAGATCATGTGATTTTAAAATGGAGGATAATTTCCCTTTAGAAACCCTCCTGAAGACACTGATATCCAAATCCTAACTTGGAGAGATCCGTGCGCGTAACTGGGATACATTCAGTTCGATTCAACGTTTGCTACTGAATTACATTTCCCCCAAACGATGCGCAGCGTTCCTGTAACAGCCTTTGAGGTATGTTTGCTCCCGTTTGGTGGGTGTGGCCTGATCAATATGGGTGTGGCCTGAGCAATATATGTGTGGGCCGATCAATATGGGTGTGACCTGATCAATATGTGTGCGACCATTTTTTAAATCGCAAAACTTGTGCGGCACACACACCATACAATCTCACACGACTGCGGGACGCAGGACAAACCTGGCCCCCGCAATGTCGAGCAAGGTCTGGCCTTATCATGGTAAAGGTCTGGTTTAGGCAGCACACACACCATACACCGTTCTTCAAATGGTCGTTCAGTACAGTACCATTTCTGTTGAATTAAACGTTGAAGACCGCTATGTGACGTACTGAACACACCCCTGATGTCAATGTTAGATTTGAGGGAAAAGATGTGGGTCTTCAAGCTTTCCACACAATTGTTTCAGTCCCAACAGATCCTAAGGCAGCACCATTGTTAACATATGCATAGACATAGATTAATTCAGTAAATGTTACAATAAGGTATTTTCTCCAACTTTAAGCAAGCCTCGGCTATTTGGCAACACTTTATGTTTAAGCCTAGATCCCCAAAAGTTCACTCAAGTACACTAATTAGCACCACGTTACTACAGAGACATTTAAGCTAAATAATAAGAATATATTTTCTGTCGTTACTAGAAGTGTCATCAATTATCCAAATCCCTCCAAAGCCACATTGTTGCTTACAGTGTTCGACATTAAGCCAAACATGTACAAAGCAAATGAAGCGCTGAAAGTCCTAAACCCTAAAACATCATAGCAATCAAACATAAGTGTCTTTGCAGCTGTAATGCTTTCAGTATTGCTTCTAAATGGACAGTATTGTGAATTCTGTTTGAAATAGATTAAACATACAGTACCATTTGTGTCTCTAAACACATTTTTGCTAAACTTGACGAAGGACAAGAACGTCATTGTAATTACTCACGGCTGGAAGCCAAAGTCTCAGCAGTGGCTATACCAAGCAGATAGCATGAAGTTCACCAATGCTGAAATAGATAGAAATGTTTGTGCTGGGCTAAAGAAGTAAACTTGAGAAAAAAACGGAAAGTCCAACACACTGATTATGCTCCCAAATAGCATCTTTTATCAGACAACGTTTCCATCCACAAGGATCTTCATCAGGTTGTTTTGTCAGGTTGTTTTGTCAGGTTGTTTTGTCAGGTTGTTTTGTCAGGTCGTTTTGTCAGGTCGTTTTGTCAGGTCGTTTTGTCAGGTTGTTTTGTCAGGTTGTTTTGTCAGGTTGTTTTGTCAGGTTGTTTTGTCAGGTTGTTTTGTCAGGTTGTTTTGTCAGGTTGTTTTGTCAGGTTGTTTTGTCAGGTCGTTTTGTCAGGTCGTTTTGTCAGGTCGTTTTGTCAGGTCGTTTTGTCAGGTCGTTTTGTCAGGTCGTTTTGTCAGGTCGTTTTGTCAGGTCGTTTTGTCAGGTCGTTTTGTCAGGTCGTTTTGTCAGGTCGTTTTGTCAGGTCGTTTTGTCAGGTCGTTTTGTCAGGTCGTTTTGACCTGATGAAGATCCTTACAGATAGAAAGGTTGTCTGATAAACAGTGGTACTTGGGAGGATAAACAGTGGTACTTGGGAGGATAATAGGATAAACAGTGGTACTTGGGAGGATAAACAGTGTGCAGGATTTTTGTTTTGTTTTGGAAGAAACTGATAGGAAACCAGTAGACCTAGGTCCGATGGTACGCTTGATGAAGTTTGTAGTTTGCACTTTTGGCACTATTGCATTGGTTACATTATACGGGGTTAACTAAATTTATGGAAACTACAAGTGGTATACCTTGATGGATTTTGTCTGATTTTCAATGTGATATTAATGAAGATAAATCAGAAAAAAATACAGTATGGAAAATAGTAAGACATTTACAAAATATTAGCATGAATTAACATTATTAAAAACAAAAACTCCTCCAAAAACACCAAAGAGTTGGATCCTTATGTAGATCTACAGTATATCAGCTCAACGGATCTCAGGTGAAGGCTGGTCAACAATTACACCCTCAAAATTGCCAATAACATGACCATAGTATCGACTCAATACCAATAACATGACCATAGTATCGACTCAATACCAATAACATGACCATAGTATCGACTCAATACCAATAACATGACCATAGTATCGACTCAATACCAATAACATGACCATAGTATCGACTCAATACCAATAACATGACCATAGTATCGACTCAATACCAATAACATGACATAGTATCGACTCAATACCAAAAATATGGTAATAGCATGGACTCAATACCAGTAACATGAGCATAATATCGACTCAATACCAAAAAGATGGCAATAGCATGGACTCAATACCAGTAACATGAGCATAGTATCAACTCAATACCAAAAAGATGGCAATAGCATGGACTCAATACCAGTAACATGAGCATAGTATCAACTCAATACCAATAACATGAGCATAGTATCGACTCAATAACATGACATAGTATCGATTCAACCTCAATAACATGACCATAGTATCGACTCAATACCAATAAGATGACCATAGTATCGACTCAATACCAATAAGATCACCATAGTATGGACTCAATACCAATAACATGAGCATAATATCGACTCAATAACATGAGCATAGTATGGACTCAATACCAATAACATGACATAGTATGGACTCAATACCAATAACACAACGTACTAATGACACATTTACAGTGCTTATAATCTACCGCTGGTTAGGTTGAAACAGGTGTGTTCTGTCCATCCCATGTGATATTAATGAAGATAAATCAGAAAAAAATACAGTATGGAAAATAGTAAGACATTTACAAAATATTAGCATGAATTAACATTATTAAAAACAAAAACTCCTCCAAAAACACCAAAGAGTTGGATCCTTATGTAGATCTACAGTATATCAGCTCAACGGATCTCAGGTGAAGGCTGGTCAACAATTACACCCTCAAAATTGCCAATAACATGACCATAGTATCGACTCAATACCAATAACATGACCATAGTATCGACTCAATACCAATAACATGACCATAGTATCGACTCAATACCAATAACATGACCATAGTATCGACTCAATACCAATAACATGACCATAGTATCGACTCAATACCAATAACATGACCATAGTATCGACTCAATACCAATAACATGACCATAGTATCGACTCAATACCAAAAATATGGTAATAGCATGGACTCAATACCAGTAACATGAGCATAATATCGACTCAATACCAAAAAGATGGCAATAGCATGGACTCAATACCAGTAACATGAGCATAGTATCAACTCAATACCAAAAAGATGGCAATAGCATGGACTCAATACCAGTAACATGAGCATAGTATCAACTCAATACCAATAACATGAGCATAGTATCGACTCAATAACATGACATAGTATCGATTCAACCTCAATAACATGACCATAGTATCGACTCAATACCAATAAGATGACCATAGTATCGACTCAATACCAATAAGATCACCATAGTATGGACTCAATACCAATAACATGAGCATAATATCGACTCAATAACATGAGCATAGTATGGACTCAATACCAATAACATGACATAGTATGGACTCAATACCAATAACACAACGTACTAATGACACATTTACAGTGCTTATAATCTACCGCTGGTTAGGTTGAAACAGGTGTGTTCTGTCCATCCCACGTGTTGGAATAAGTGCACTTGATATACATTAATAGGATTTGACACCTAAGTTCGCCCCTGGAAGGAGGTGGCGAGGGGGCGAGGGGAGGGTCAACTCCTCTGCTGCATCTTCTGTGCGTAAAAGTCCCGGCAAGTTTCACAGCAGCGTTGATACCAGCGCATGTCTTGGCAGAGGTTCTTCTCGCGGATGACTTTGCAGTAAACCGGCCACTGGTCCCGTAAACACTTGAACGTCAGGGCAGCTACGGAGGATGAAAGGAGAGATTCAGTTTGACATAGTGCACAGTTTCCTAATCCTGGTCCTGGGGATCCAAAATGGTGAACATTTTTGTTCCAGCCTAGCAGTAACCCACTTGATTCAACTCATCATCAAGCCTGTGATTGGTTGAAATGGGTGTGTTAGTGCAGAGGACCAGGATTAGGAAACATCCATGTACTGTAACACCTATACATGTGAATACAATAAGTTTTGTTGTTGCATGCAGTTTTAACTGAATAACAGATGAACATGGCTTTTTATCAAATGGTTATTCCAGTGCATCACCAATATGTGGCAGTATTATACACATTTCACATTTACTTTTCTTTGTACTGATTCAACTTTGCATTCATTGGAGATTAAATAAAAATATAAATCCAAATCTATCATGTAAAACAGAGATTATATTGAAAGTCCAGTTGCCACATTGGAATTTCAGGGCTGTCAAAAAGAATGGGTGTTATAGTAGCAAAGTATTAGCCACACCTAAACACACAATGACTAAAAGATAATGGCAGAAGCAGATTATTGCACATTCCCACAGACTCAAGCAGTCCTATATTGTCCAAAAGCTTCCAAATAGTGTCTCTCTCTCTCTCTCTCTCTCTGTCTCTGTCTCACTCTCTGTGTCTCTCTCCAGTAAAATCTGTCCTCAGTCCATTAACACCCATTTACACGAGAGCAGAGTTCTCAAGAAGACGCAAGGTCACGAGGATAACCTTGTTTCATTTGTGTTTCGGGGCTGTTGGGTAGGGGAGTCGGCACTCTGCAACACACACTACTCTGTCACACAATCAACAAAACATTATATTATGACCGTTCCATCGCCTTCCATTTGCATCGGCAGCATATCTGAATAAACTCAGCTCTCGGGGGCACAGACACTGTGTTGACATATTTTCTTGAAGCGAACAGGCCTTGGTAATGAAGGCAGGAGTTGTAAACATCCCTCTTTGCCAATGAGACGTTGCGATGGGACCACCAACGCTGGTTGATTCCCCAAATGGCATTCTATCCCTTATGTAGTGCACTACTTTTGACCAGGGCTCATGCGGTAGTGCACTACGTAGGGAATAGGGTGCCGTTTGGGACTGCCATGGGTCTCTATCTACCTCGGAACGTTCCAGAGGTGGCTAAAGAGGGCTGCCACTTCCTGGATGTGTCTCAAATGGCACCCTGTTCCCTAGTGCATTACAGACCCCTATGGGCCCTGGTCAAAAGTAATTCACTACATAGGGAATAGGGTGCCATTTGAGACGTAACTTTCTCTTGATGGCGTTCTGCTGTTTTTGAGATGGCGTGAAGTCTCCACCAAGGCAAACACAACGGAACACAACACCCGTGGCTGGGGTGGGATTAGTGGGAACGCCATGGCAACAGACAGTAAAACAACTCACACCTCTTCATTCTTCTGCCTCCCGACATCTGAGTCATCCTTTTGGCTTCATAGGAAAAGTCTGAGTCATATTTTTGGCTTCATGGGAAATTCAACTGCTAAGTCTAGTTTGCTGCTGCACGGCTGAGCCCATTGTTATTGCGACTGATACACAGTAGTAGAGGTGTAACAGTGTTTTTATTAGTGGTACGGTATACACCGTTCAATGAAATGCTTACTTGCAGGTTCCTTCTGGACAATGCAACAACAATAAGAAACAATAATAATACCATATTTTTAATTTGTTTTATTTAAAATAAGAATATAAACAAAGTAAATGACTCAGTAGAATATATATATTTAGTATTTTGCATTGTAGATAAAAATTGTCTTCACCAACCACTGGAGGACCTTACGGTCGTGGACAGAGAAATTCTCGTACCAGGCTGTGATGCAACCGGTCAGGACACTCTCAATGGTGCAGGGGTAGTATTTGGAGAGGATCCGGGGCGGAATGATGAATTTCTTCAGCCGACTTATGAAGTAGAGACGCTGTTGAGCCATCTTGACAAGAGTGGTGGTGGTGTTGGTCCATGTCAAGTCCTCTGTGATGTGGACGCAGAGGAACTTAAAACTGTTGACTCTCTACTGCAGTCCCGTTGATGTGGATCTGTGCATGTTCCCTCTGCTTCCTCCCTATAGTCTCACTCGTCTTGGTTGGTTATCAGGACTACAACCGTGGTGTCGTCAGCAAACGTGATGATGGAGTTGGTGTCGTGCAAAGCCAACAGAGAGTACAGCAGAGGACTGAGGACACACCCCTGGGGGGCCCCTGTGTTAAGAGATTGTTGCCAATCCTCACAGCCTGTAGTCTGCCCGTCAGGCAGTCCAAGATCCAGTTGCAGAGGGTGCTGTGCAGAACATGACCAGCCTCTCGAAGCACTTCACGATTACCGTGGCGATAGTAATTTGAGCATGTCACCCTCTTTTTCTTGGGCACTGGGACTATGATGGTGTCCTTGAAGCAAGTGGGGTATACAGCCCGGGACAGGGATAGGTTGAAGATGTCTGAAAAGACGCCCACCGGCTGGTCAACACACACTCTGGGGACGTGGCCAGGGATGCCATCTGGGCCGACGGCTTTGTGAGCATTCACTCTTTTGAGAGTTTTTCCTCACGACAGCCTCGGAGAGCGAAAGCACCTAGTCGTCTGGAACAGCGAGAGTCCTCCTGGATGGCTCGGTATTGTCTACCTTTTGTAGTCTGTAGTTGCCACATGCGTTGCGGGTCTGAGTTGTCGAACCTCAATTAAGTTTGAGTCTGTATTGTCTTTCTGCGTCTCTAAATGTGCTCGTACCTGTTTATCATGTACGCATCGCGCACCACCGAGTCATCGGGATTCGTTCTACTGACATTGAACGCTGCAATACAGGCTCTCAGCATGGTACAGATTTCTCCGTTCATCCAGGGTGTTTGGTTGGGGTATGTCCGGATTGTTATTGTGGGTACAACATCATCAACACATTTCCTAATGAAGCCTGTGACTGATGTTGTACACTGAGTGTACAAAAGGGCACCTGCTCTGTCCATGACATAAACTAACCAGGTGAATCCAGGTGAAAGCTATGATCTCAAATATTATTATTATTTATTTTTTTAAACATACACCTTTTCTCCCCAATTTCATGGTATCCAATTGGTAGTTACAGTCCTGTCCCATCGCTGCAACTCCCGTACGGACTTGGGAGAGGCGAAGGTCGAGACCCGTGCATCCTCTGAAACACAACCCAGTCAAGCCACAATGCTTCTTGATACAACACCCGCTTAACTCCGCAGCCAGCCGCACCAATGTGTCAGAGGAAACACCGTACACCTGGCAACCGTGTCAGCGTGCATTGCGCCCAGCCCGCCAAAGGAGTTGCTAGTGCGCGATGGGACAAGAACATCCCTGCCGGCCAAAGCCTCCCCTAACCTGGACGACGCTGGGCCAATTGTGCGCCGCCCCATGGGTCTCCCGGTCGCGGCCAGGGCTGCGACAGAGCCTGGACTCGAACCATCTCTAGTGGCACAGCTAGCACTGCCATGCAGCGTCTTAGACCAGTGCCACTCGGGAGGCCCCATGATCCCTTATTGATGTAAATTGTTAAATCCACTTCAATCAGTGTAGATGAAGGGCAGGTTAATGAAGGATTTTTTAAGCCTTGAGACAATTGAGACATGGATTGTGTATGTGTGCCATTCAGAGGGTGAATGGGCAAGACAAAAGATTTAAGTGCCTTTGAACAGGGTATGGTAATAGGTGCCAGGTGCACTGGTTTGTGTTAAGAACTGCACCGCTGCTGGGTTTTTCACGCTCAACAGTGTCCTGTGTGTATCAAGAATGATCTACCACCCAAAGGACATCCAGCCAACTTGACAACTGTGGGAAGCATTGTAGTCAACATGGGCCAGCATCCCTGTGGAACGATTTCGACAACTTATAGAGTCCATGCTTCATGAAATTGAGACTGTTCTGAGGGGGAAGGTGTCTTAAAGTAATGATGGACTGTCGTTTCTCTTTGCTTATTTGAGCTGTTCTTGCCATAATATGGACTTGGTCTTTTACCAAATAGGGCTATCTTCTGTATACCACCCCTACCTTGTCACAACACAACTGATTGGCTCAAATGCATTAAGAAGGAAAGAAATTCCACAAATTAACTATTTAACAAGGCACACCTGTTAATTGAAATGCATTCCAGGTGACTACCTCATGCAGCTGGTTGAGAGAATGCCAAGAGTGTGCAAAGCTGTCATCAAGGCAAAAGGTGGCTATGAAGAATCTCAAATAGAAAATATATTTTGATTTGTTTAACACTTTCTTTGGTTACTACATGATTCCATATGTGTTATTTCATAGTTTTGATGTCTTCACTATTATTCTACAATGTAGAAAATAGTAAAAAATAAAGAAAAAAACCCTTGAATGAGTAGGTGTGTCCACACTTTTGACTGGTACTGTAGTTCTATCATTATTCTCAAACAGTATTGAGTCTGCCTCCTCTGTCCAGCACTTCACTATTCTGTGTTGATGGTTCCCTCTTGAGTTGCTGCTTGTAGGCGGGAAGTAGGAACAGAGAGACGTTATCTGATTGTATGCAAAAACAGTGATAGAATTAGTTGCTATTGACTGCATGGTAATATGTATGTCAGTGGTATTGGTCCTATATCCATGACAACTGTGTGTATTGTGGGCTAGCCTTGTGTCTAAGCATGTTTTCATAGTATTTTTGTTTTATTTTATACTTTGTAGCCCTAATCTCACATTGAGCAGACAATTGTCTGTTTTTTTCTCCTTCAATCTCTATTGTACCATTATACAGATTCAATTGACTGTACATTGTACTCCAACAGACGTATGTCTGTTCTAAATAGAATGGATAAACAGGTATTATGTAAAAAAAAAATGAATGGGAGTGAATAAAAAATAATACACAAAAAATGAATGCAAGAGAGGCTTGAGGCACAAATGTTCATATTTTCCAGATTCCTGGAGGAGCTTAGCATTACCAGCTGTGAAGGTTTTAGGGGGGGGGGGGGGGGGGCAGAGCTGTTACCCTGGTGCGTACCACAGACATCCCTCCCTCCAGCTGCATCTCTGCTCGGAACGGGAACGCGAGCCGGCGTACACTAATTATAAACATCATGCCATATATCCGCCCGGCCTCAGCCCAACCTCAAACTCAGCAACCCCAGCCTCAGCCCCAGTCTCAACCTCGGCTAGCCTCATTCTCAACCTCAGCAGAATCAGCCTCAGCCCCAGAATCAACCTCAGCAGCCTCATTCTCAACCTCAGCAGAATCAGCCCCAGTCTCAACCTCGGCAGCCTTATTCTCAACCTCAGCAGAATCAGCCCCAGCTTCAGCAACTCTTCCCCAGCTGCAATTTATGATCAACTATGCGCACTCTTCCCAGAAGGCTCAACATTTTCGAACGTCGTCATCTGGTACCATCCAGCCCATAAACACAGTGATTGCATCCTAAATGGCACCCTATTTCCTATGTAGTGCACTACTTTTGACCAGAGCCCTATTCCCTATTTAGTTCACTACTTATGACCAGGGCCCATAGGGACACACCCAGGGACGAGTGGGCAGAAGGGTTGGTGGAACGTGTAAACTGTGAAATTCACTGCAGGCTTTAAAAAAAAAAAAAAAAATGGCACTTGTGTCTGGGGTCAACGGAGGTCGTTGAGTGGTGTGTCTGGCATGCTTGTGAATAGGCGGTATTATACAACACAGCATAATCCCACAGCTTGAGGCCGCACATAATATTTTTAATGAAGTCATCAAAACATGGCACATTTAGATTGCCGGGGCCCTCCGCCTTGCTGGGGAAGTGGTGGGCCAAACTTTCCACATCAACGCTCGCCAATTAATGGGTTTTGAACTGACTCGGGAATGAGCTCGAGATACTTTGAGGATACTTTTTTGGAAACCCTACACAGCGCGATGTCTGTCAGAGGGCCCGTTGTGCGCGAGACGGATGATGTATCTAATGGATTCGTACTGTACTCAAATAATGAGACAGAACAACCCTTGGGAACTTTCGATGAACTTGGGAAACTACGATAGGTAAGGGATCTGGAATGGTGATACAAGCTGTGTCTGGAGAACAGTTATTGTAAGTAGTAGAAACAACAGGACTTCATTATTATTAGGTATTTATTATTATTTTATTATATTAATCTATAGATTAATTATTATCAGGATCGATCTATAGCTGAATATAGAGCTCAACTCTTGTCTTTTCTCGGCGTGTCTTAAACCCATGCAAGCATCAAGTGAGTTCTGGCCTTCTTTGATATTCAATCTATTTTAACTTTAAGAATAAACTGTGTTGATAAAACCCTGACTCAGAAAAGAAAGGGCAATTCTCCAATTCATTTTCTGAATAACATTTCGGAACTGAATTGGAAGGGATCCCTACCCTGTTAAACATGAACTCGGGAGGTGGTGACAGTGATGACAAGTTGCGTGATACTCACCCAGGCGTGGCGAGGTGATGGTGTTGACGTTGATCCTCTCGTTGCACGCCTGCTGCTGACATGGCCGGTACGCCGCCGGCTTCTCCGACGAGAAGCACTCGTTGCCGTGGCGCCCGGTGATCTTGTGCATGCACTGGATAACCCGGGACTGCATGCTTTTACCACAGGTGACCGAGCACTGTCAACACCATAACACACAGCATAAGATTTTTAAGATCAGTGGCCATAATGTCAAATACAATGCAAAATATAATAATAATAATATATTTACTTTTTGTTATGAGCTCATAATGATGAGTTAGGAACTCCCCTCAGCTGGTTGTCTAGGTCTCAATTGATGAGTTAGGAACTCCCCTCACCTGGTTGTCTAGGTCTTAATTGATGAGTTAGGAACTCCCCTCACCTGGTTGTCTAGTTCTTAATTGGTGAGTTAGGAACTCCCCTCACCTGGTTGTCTAGGTCTTAATTGATGAGTTAGGAACTCCCCTCACCTGGTTGTCTAGTTCTTAATTGATGAGTTAGGAACTCCCCTCACCTGGTTGTCTAGGTCTTAATTGATGAGTTAGGAACTCCCCTCACCTGGTTGTCTAGGTCTTAATTGATGAGTTAGGAACTCCCCTCAGCTGGTTGTCTAGGTCTTAATTGATGAGTTAGGAACTCCCCTCACCTGGTTGTCTAGGTCTTAATTGATGAGTTAGGAACTCCCCTCACCTGGTTGTCTAGGTCTTAATTGATGAGTTAGGAACTCCCCTCACCTGGTTGTCTAGGTCTTAATTGATGAGTTAGGAACTCCACTCACCTGGTTGTCTAGGTCTTAATTGATGAGTTAGGAACTCCCCTCACCTGGTTGTCTAGGTCTTAATTGATGAGTTAGGAACTCCCCTCACCTGGTTGTCTAGGTCTTAATTGATGAGTTAGGAACTCCCCTCACCTGGTTGTCTAGGTCTTAATTGATGAGTTAGGAACTCCACTCACCTGGTTGTCTAGGTCTTAATTGATGAGTTAGGAACTCCCCTCACCTGGTTGTCTAGGTCTTAATTGATGAGTTAGGAACTCCCCTCAGCTGGTTGTCTAGGTCTTAATTGATGAGTTAGGAACTCCCCTCACCTGGTTGTCTAGGTCTTAATTGATGAGTTAGGAACTCCCCTCACCTGGTTGTCTAGGTCTTAATTGATGAGTTAGGAACTCCCCTCACCTGGTTGTCTAGGTCTTAATTGATGAGTTAGGAACTCCACTCACCTGGTTGTCTAGGTCTTAATTGATGAGTTAGGAACTCCCCTCACCTGGTTGTCTAGGTCTTAATTGATGAGTTAGGAACTCCCCTCAGCTGGTTGTCTAGGTCTTAATTGATGAGTTAGGAACTCCCCTCACCTGGTTGTCTAGGTCTTAATTGATGAGTTAGGAACTCCACTCACCTGGTTGTCTAGGTCTTAATTGATGAGTTAGGAACTCCCCTCACCTGGTTGTCTAGGTCTTAATTGATGAGTTAGGAACTCCCCTCAGCTGGTTGTCTAGGTCTTAATTGATGAGTTAGGAACTCCCCTCACCTGGTTGTCTAGGTCTTAATTGATGAGTTAGGAACTCCCCTCACCTGGTTGTCTAGGTCTTAATTGATGAGTTAAGAACTCCCCTCACCTGATTATCTAGGTCTTAATTGATGAGTTAGGAACTCCCCTCACCTGGTTGTCTAGGTCTTAATTGATGAGTTAGGAACTCCCCTCACCTGGTTGTCTAGTTCTTAATTGATGAGTTAGGAACTCCCCTCACCTGGTTGTCTAGGTCTTAATTGATGAGTTAGGAACTCCCCTCACCTGGTTGTCTAGGTCTTAATTGGTGAGTTAAGAACTCCCCTCACCTGGTTGTCTACGTCTTAATTGATGAGTTAGGAACTCCCCTCACCTGGTTGTCTAGGCCTTAATTGATGAGTTAGGAACTCCCCTCATCTGGTTGTCTAGGCCTTAATTGATGAGTTAGGAACTCCCCTCATCTGGTTGTCTAGGCCTTAATTGATGAGTTAGGAACTCCCCTCATCTGGTTGTCTAGGCCTTAATTGATGAGTTAGGAACTCCCCTCGCCTGGTTGTCTAGGCCTTAATTGATGAGTTAGGAACTCCCCTCAGCTGGTTGTCTAGGTCTTAATTGATGAGTTAAGAACTCCCCTCACCTGGTTGTCTAGGTCTTAATTGATGAGTTAGGAACTCCCCTCACCTGGTTGTCTAGGTCTTAATTGATGAGTTAGGAACTCCCCTCACCTGGTTGTCTAGGTCTTAATTGATGAGTTAGGAACTCCCCTCACCTGGTTGTCTAGGTCTTAATTGATGAGTTAGGAACTCCCCTCACCTGGTTGTCTAGGTCTTAATTGATGAGTTAGGAACTCCCCTCACCTGGTTGTCTAGGTCTTAATTGGTGAGTTAAGAACTCCCCTCACCTGGTTGTCTACGTCTTAATTTTTATTTATTTTTTATCCCATTTTCTCCCCAATTTTCGTGGTATCCAATCGCTAGTAATTACTATCTTGTCTCATCGCTACAACTCCCGTACGGGCTCGGGAGAGACGAAGGTCGAAAGCCATGCGTCCTCCGAAGCACAACCCAACCAAGCCGCACTGCTTCTTAACACAGCGCACCTCCAACCCGGAAGCCAGCCGCACCAATGTGTCGGAGGAAACACCGTGTACCTGGCCCCCTTGGTTAGCGCGCACTGCGCCCGGCCCGCCACAGGAGTCGCTGGGGCGCGATGAGACAAGGATATCCCTACCGGCCAAACCCTCCCTAACCCGGACGACGCTATGCCAATTGTGCGTCGCCCCACGGACCTCCCGGTCGCGGCCGGCTGCGACAGAGCCTGGGTGCGAACCCAGAGACTCTGGTGGCGCAGTTAGCACTGCGATGCAGTGCCCTAGACCACTGCGCCACCCGGGAGGCCTGTCTACGTCTTAATTGATGAGTTAGGAACTCCCCTCACCTGGTTGTCTAGGTCTTAATTGATGAGTTAGGAACTCCCCTCAGCTGGTTGTCTAGGTCTTAATTGATGAGTTAGGAACTCCCCTCACCTGGTTGTCTAGGTCTTAATTGATGAGTTAGGAACTCCCCTCACCTGGTTGTCTAGGTCTCAATTGGTGAGTTAGGAACTCCCCTCACCTGGTTGTCTAGGTCTTAATTGATGAGTGAGGAACTCCCCTCACCTGGTTGTCTAGGTCTCAATTGGTGAGTTAAGAACTCCCCTCACCTGGTTGTCTAGGTCTTAATTGATGAGTTAGGAACTCCACTCACCTGGTTGTCTAGGTCTTAATTGATGAGTTAGGAACTCCCCTCACCTGGTTGTCTAGGTCTTAATTGATGAGTTAGGAACTCCCCTCACCTGGTTGTCTAGGTCTTAATTGATGAGTTAGGAACTCCCCTCACCTGGTTGTCTAGTTCTTCATTGATTAGTTAGGAACTCCACTCACCTGGTTGTCTAGGTCTTCATTGATTAGTTAGGAACTCCCCTCACCTGGTTGTCTAGGTCTTAATTGATGAGTGAGGAACTCCCCTCACCTGGTTGTCTAGGTCTCAATTGGTGAGTTAAGAACTCCCCTCACCTGGTTGTCTAGGTCTTAATTGATGAGTTAGGAACTCTCCTCACCTGGTTGTCTAGGTCTTAATTGATGAGTTAAGAACTCCCCTCACCTGGTTGTCTAGGCCTTAATTGGTGAGTTAAGAACTCCCCTCACCTGGTTGTCTAGGTCTTAATTGATGAGTTAGGAACTCCCCTCACCTGGTTGTCTAGGTCTTAATTGATGAGTTAGGAACTCCCCTCAGCTGGTTGTCTAGGTCTCAATTGATGAGTTAGGAACTCCCCTCACCTGGTTGTCTAGGTCTTAATTGATGAGTTAGGAACTCCCCTCACCTGGTTGTCTAGGTCTTAATTGATGAGTTAGGAACTCCCCTCAGCTGGTTGTCTAGGTCTTAATTGATGAGTTAGGAACTCCCCTCACCTGGTTGTCTAGGTCTTAATTGGTGAGTTAGGAACTCCCCTCACCTGGTTGTCTAGGTCTTAATTGATGAGTTAGGAACTCCCCTCACCTGGTTGTCTAGGTCTTAATTGATGAGTTAGGAACTCCCCTCAGCTGGTTGTCTAGGTCTCAATTGATGAGTTAGGAACTCCCCTCACCTGGTTGTCTAGGTCTTAATTGGTGAGTTAGGAACTCCCCTCACCTGGTTGTCTAGGTCTTAATTGATGAGTTAGGAACTCCCCTCACCTGGTTGTCTAGGTCTTAATTGGTGAGTTAGGAACTCCCCTCACCTGGTTGTCTAGGTCTTAATTGGTGAGTTAGGAACTCCCCTCACCTGGTTGTCTAGGTCTTAATTGATGAGTTAGGAACTCCCCTCACCTGATTGTCTAGGTCTTAATTGGACACATTGAAAGGAAATAATAGTAGACACTCCTGCCCTTCATGGAATGAGTTTGACCATGATATGATATCCGTTTGATTACGAAAGCATTATGACTTTTGACCTCATGTTAAGTGTCACCTACCACAGTCCCTGGTCCGTGCCCCAGTATGTGGCTGTATGTATGAGTGATCCATATAATGAGCTTGCATCACTCACTTGGGCCAAGACAAAAGTCTCTGAGGTGAAAGACCTGCCAAGGCATGAGTGGAACACCGGCTTCAGCGATTGGCTGTGGCCAGCCCGAGCTGTTTCCGTGGTTGACTGCTGTTCGCCAAAACACAGAGATACTCAGGCCTAAATATGTCCAACCCGGCAGAGACAGAGTGAATTTATACAGGAGGCGCTGCGATGAATAGTGGCAGAGCCAGATTAATATAGTCTTGTAATCCCTTCTCCAATGTCTTTTTTAAAAACAGCTTTCTAGACATTCAAAGAAGTGGGGGTTGGAGAGATGGAGTCCGTCTGCTTTCAACTCGAGGCTTTTTCGACATGAGCTAACTTCGTAATGCATTTATGTGGAGGTGAGTGTTTAAATAACAGACAGCTGTTGTGACTAGAACAGCATGTTGGGGATCAGGCATGTCTGAACGGGGCGAGCGGGGAGAGAACAGCCTCGGCGGCGCTCCTATTCACCCGATACATTAGTCTGCTTTAGCCATACTGAGACTCGGGAAGATGGCAAATACATCTCAGGGTTTGGCAGTGATATGACAGAGCACTCTCCATGACAATTTGTAGATTTCCAGATTTCCACACAGAGAGAGAGAAAGAGAGAGAGAGAGATCTAGACAGAGATCTAGACAGAGATCTAGACGTGGAATACAACAATGCAACAGACAGGAAATAATCAAATACGCTTTTCAAAAAGTCAAAGTAAGCCCATGTATTTATATAAGGATAGATTTAGTTAAAAATGTTTTATAGGTGTAATTGAGTTCATTCCCATGTATTTACTGTACGGCTACAGTAGGCTGTGAACATGTTATAACGACTATGTCAAGTCATCTAGGGGTATTTTTATTAGCATTACCACAAATGATGTGGTTTATAGTCACATATTAAGGGATTTGTGGTTCTGCAAGCCACAGGCGAAGCAAATAAGAGAAAAAAAAGATGACTCGAAAACAAAGCGTCCGTTCCCAGTTCTCACAACCTCACCCCTTTTGCCATCCCATTGGAACAATGTTCACAAAGGGACGAGCCATCTGAGTCAACTGTTAACACGGTGGAAATGTGGATTATTAGTAGGGTTGCAAAGGGTCAAAAACTTTCCGGTACATTTTCCATGTAAATTTGGGGAATTTTGCTTAAATTCATCAAAAAGGTTAGCTTACAGTTAACCTTTTTTGTGAGATACACACAAGGCATTTCTAGGTCTTGTGGCATATTTTGGTTAAACTATCCCCAATTTAATGGAATTGTAACCCTCTGTATCCACAGTGCATTCTTCCATCACATGTACAGATGATTCTCAAGATCTTGCACACTAATGAGATGCTATTGAGCCCACACTGCCCACATTACTACACTGTCTGAGCCAGGGACTACATGCTTCTGGTAAGTTTTGATTACAGTACTGGGTGGGGTGAATATATTTTATATGACATACAGATTTTTTGTTAACTAGTAAATAGTAGCCTACAGCAAAGTGTGTTTAAATCATTTCTAACTTGTTAACAATTTCCGGTAGTTAGTTTTTGCTACCATTGGGGTTTTAGCTTGTTAATTCACCTGTTTCCATACATGTTTCATTTTAAAACATTTATCTTACAAAGGAGTTGTTTAATCAAACTGCTTAACTATTTATATGTACATGGAATTATATTTGTGTTTTTTTAACTAATTTTTTCTAATCTTTACAGGAAAATGCCACGAGCACTATCTGATGTGTGGAGACATTTCACTGCAGCAAATGTAAAATTAAAAGCTGTGTACATTTGCAAATACTGTGCCAAATCATATGTGAAGAATGCAACAAAGATGCAGAATCATTTTGCCAAGTGCATAAAGTTCCCTCAGCGCTCACAACAAGCAACCTCTGACAAAAGTCCCTCTACTTCTATTCGAGGTGAAAATGATGAATCAGACACCTTATCGATAGCAACAGCTCATGGTCCTTCTGGAATCAGAAGTTTTTTTGACTCGATGGAGGAACGTAGTCAGAAAATAATTAACTACATCATCTCCACCCCTCAACCAGTATTCTACAAGAGCACAGATACAAGGGACAACTACATTGCAGATGAGGTCTCTACATTGCAGATGAGCTGACGGCAGTCATCAATGACCTTGGACCACAGAAGGTATTTGCAATGGTGACAGACAATGCTGTGAACATGAAGGCTGCTTCATGAGGAGTCCTACCCTCACATCACACCCATTGGCTGTGCTACTCATGCATTAAATCTGCACCTCAAGGACATCATGGCACTGAAAACAATGGATACACTCTACAAGAGAGCCAAGGAAATGTTTAGGTATGTGAAGGGTCATCAAGTTATAGCAGCAATCTACCTCACCAAGCAAAGTGAGAAGAATAAGAGCACCACATTGAGCACCACATTGAAGCTGCCCAGCAACACCCGTTGGGGTGGTGTTGTCATCATGTTTGACAGTCTCCTGGAGAGGAAGGAGTCTCTCCAAGAAATGGACATATCACAGTCCGCCGATATGGACAGCCCCATCAAAAGGATCCTTCTGGATGATGTATTTTGGGAGAGAGTGGTAAGCAGCCAGAAACTCCTGAATCCTATAGCAGTAGCCATTGCACGGATTGAGGGAGACAATGCCATCCTGTCTGATGTTCAGACTCTGCTTGCAGATGTAAGAGAAGAAATCCGTACTGCCCTGCCAACTTCACTGTTGCTCTATGCAGAGGAAACTGCAGTTCTGAAATACATCAAAAAGCGTGAAGACTTCTGACTGAAGCCCAATCACGCCGCAGCGTGTATGTTGGACCCCAAATATGCTGGCAAGAGCATCCTGTCTGGTGCAGAGATCAACAAGGCCTATGGTGTCCTCACTACTGTGTCTCGCCACCTTGGCCTGGATGAGGGCACGGTTCTTGGCAGTCTGGCGAAATACACTTCCAAGCAGGGCTTTGGGATGGAGATGCAATATGACAGTCGTGCCAACATATCTCATCAGCCACCTGGTGGAAGGGACTTTGTGGATCTGAGGCTCTTTCCCCTGTTGCCTCCATCATCCTCCAAATCCCACCAACATCAACCGTCTCAGAGCGCAACTGGTCCTTGTTTGGGAACATACACACCAAAGCATGCAACAGGCTGACCAATACAAGGGTTGAAAAATTGGTGGCCATCTGGGCAAATTTGAGGCTTTTTGACCCTGACAACGAGCCATCCTCAAAAGGTTGGAAAGTGACAGTGAAGATGAGGCCTCAGAGTCTGATGTTCAAGAGGTGGACATTGAGGAGGTCCAGGGAGAAGACATGGAAGCCTGAGAGGAAGACAACCAAAGCTGTAGTTTCTAGACTATCATTTCATGTTGAAAACGTTTTTGGGATGGATCATTGAGGATCATTCAATATTCCCTTTCTTTTGTTGTTCAGTGAAATCATCCCATGTGAAGAGTCAACTCATTTAATTTAAATTCAATTCGTAACTAAATTGTTTTTTTTTCTATTGGAAGGATTTAATCATTTTTGCAATTATGTCTACTTATGATAAGGTAAAAGGTTTATGTTTCTGTCTCCATATGATATGGTAAATATATCTACATTTAAATGGTATTAATATTCATTTGCATATATTTCCGTTAATTCCCATATATTCTCGTTAATTCTCATATATTCCCGTTAATTCCCACGGAAAGTTTCCACCTCTGAATATTCCCCAAAATGTGCAACCCTAATTATTAGTAGCAGTAGTAGCAGTAGTAGTAATAGTAGTAGTCGTACTAGTAGTAATAATAGTAGTGGTAGTAGTAGCAGCAATAGTTGTAGTAGCATTAGTTGTAGTACTAGTAGTAACAATAGCAGTATAGTACTAGTAGTAATAATAGCAGCAGTAGTAGTACTAGTAGTAGCAGCAGCAGTAGTAGTACTAGAAGCAGAAGCAATAGTAGTAGTACTAGTAGTAGTAGTTCTTAGTAGTAGTAGCAGTAGTAGTAGTAGTAGTATTCGTAGTAGTAGTATTCATATTAGTAGTAGTAGTAGTAATAGTAGTAGTAATACTAGTAGTAGTAGTATTCGTAGTAGTAGTAATTAGAAGTAGTATTCGTAGTAGTAGTAATTTGAAGTAGTAGTAGTAGTAATTAGAAGTAGTATTAGTAGTAGTAGTAATTAGAAGTAGTATTAGTAGTAGTAGTAATTAGAAGTAGTATTAGTTTTATATCTCTATGTACCCACCTTGGCCCAGTCTCCTGTCCTCCAGATGTAACACTTGGAGTAGTCCTCACAGTCCTCCGTCTCACGGGGCAGGGTCGAAAGGTCACACTTCTTCCGTGGGTTGGTGCACTTCACCAGCCGATGGCGCGCCCCCCGCCCACACTTCACCGAGCACTGCAACACAGAAATGGATGGATTGGGCTGCGTCTCAGTACATTCATTTTCAATGGAAATGCCTTGCAGCATTGCGTTGCACTACTTTTGACCTGGACCCATAGTATCTGGTCAAAAGTAGTGCACTATGTAGGGAATTGGACTCATATACACATTAAGTATGGTAGGTATCTTGGATGTGTCAGACAAGGTCAAGAGGTTAGGATGATCTGATGCCTTGATCACACCGACAGCGTCATCTGGTTATTTGTGCAACAAAAGTTCAACATTCACTTTTCTGCTGGCCAGGTCGATGAAACGGCGTGCACAGTATTGTTCTTATCGATGGCGGTAAGATATCGTTTAGGACCTTGAGCGTGGCTGAGGTGCACCATGACCAGCTCTGAAACCAATTGCATAGCGGAGAAGGTGCGGTTTGATTCGAAATGGTCGTAATCTGTTGTTGACTTGCTTTCGAAGACCATTAGAAAGGCAAGTTAGGATAGATGTAGTTCTGTAGCAGTTTGGATCAAGATTGTCCCCCCTTTGAAGAGGCGGATGACCGCATCTGCTTTCCAATCTTTGGGAATCTCAGACATACAACGAGGAGAGGTTGAACAGGCTAAATAGGGGTTACAACAATTTCGCGTACTTTTTAGAAAGAAATGTCCATATTGTCTGCCTGGCTGATTTTTAGGGGTCCATATTTTTGCAGCTCTTTCAGAACATCCGCTATCGGATTTGGGAGAGGAGAATGGTGAAGGCTTGGGCGAGTTGTGTGGGCGTACAGTGCTGTTGCCCGTGTAGGGGTGCCAGGTGGAAAGTCCTGGCCATCCGAGAAAATGCTTATTGAAATTCTCAATTATATTTGATTTATCGTGGTGACAGAGGTTTCCTCTCCCCATTGTCAGTGGGCGGCTGGGAGGAGGGCTCTTTCTCCCTGACTTTAAAGTGTCCCAAACTTTTTTGAGTTTGTGTTGCAGGAAGCAAATTTCTGCTTGA
Organism: Salvelinus namaycush; assembly: GCF_016432855.1. Lineage (NCBI taxonomy): Eukaryota > Metazoa > Chordata > Actinopteri > Salmoniformes > Salmonidae > Salvelinus > Salvelinus namaycush. Next base: position 4,261,456 of record NC_052337.1, read on the forward strand.
AAACGCTAAGCCTTGGCTTTTCTAACTGCCTTGTGTATATTGGTTTTCTAACTTCCCTGAAAAGTTTGCATATCACGGGGGCTGTTTGATGCTAATGGTCCCCCAGAACGCCATATGATGTTTTTGTGGTGGTTAAGGGCATTCAGGCTGGAGAGACCAAGGGCTATATCTGTTCATGTTCTAAATTTCTTGAATGGGGCATTCTTATTTAAGATGGTGAGAAGGCTTTTTTTAAATACCAGCCTTCCTCTACTGACGGGATAGCTCAGCTATTCCTTTCCAGGATAATTGGTCCAGGTTTGATTAGCAGGCCTGCTCGCTGCAGTGTTTTCAGGGAAGCGTTTGACAGTGATGAGTGGAGTCTGTTTGACCGCTGACCCATTACGGATGCAGCAATACGACAGTGTCTCGCTGAGGTCTTGGTTGAAAACAGCAGCAGTTGTGTATTTAAGAGCAGTTTTTAGGATATATCTATGAGGTTGCCCGTGTTTACGGCTTTGGGGGGTCACTGGTGTTTCATTGGGAGGTAATTGTGTGAGATATGGGGGGCGGGAGGGGAAGGCACAGCTTAGATGTAGATGGCTGGGGTGTTAGATCATGTCCCAGTTTATGTCACCTAGCACGCCGACTCTGAGAGTAGATAGGGGGCAATCAGTTCCATATGGGTTCCAGAGTACAGCTGGTGCAGAGGGTGGTCCTATAAGCAGGCGGAACCGATGAGAGACTTTTTTTAGAGTGGTGGATTTTTTAAAAGTAGTAACTTCAATGTTTGGTGCAGACCTGGATAGTAAGACAGACTCTGCAGCTATCTCCGCAGTGATTGCCAGCACCGCCCCCTTTGGCCGTTCTATCTTGTCTGAAAATTGTTGTTTTAGTTAGGGATGGGATTTCAGAGTTATTGATGTCATCCTAAGCAAGATTCAGACACCGGCTAGGACAATCCGTGTTGGCAGTGGTGCTAAAGCATTGAGATAAAACAAACTTCAGGATAGGCTTCTAATGTTACATGCATGAAACCAATCTTTACGTTTACACAAGTCATGCAAAAGAGAGCGCTGGGGAATAGGATGGAGTTAGCACTGCAGGGCCTGGTATTCACCTCTACCTCCCAGAGGACAGAGGAGGAAGTAGTATAGTGGTAGACTAAAAGCAATGACAATTGGTCTCTATGCGTCCGAACAGAGAGTAAAAGGACAGGTTTCTGGGGCTATAAAATGCTCAAGTGCATAATGTACAGACAAAGGTATGGTAGGAGTGAGATACGTGGTAGGTACCTAGCATTGAGTGATGAGAGAGAGATAAGGTATAATGAGCCAGGGCTAGAGCTCTACGTGAAATAAGCCAATAACACTGAACGAGAACAGCAATGGACAAGGCTATTGAACTTTAAGATGAGTGCTGCTACGCCAAGTGATCATAAGGTGTCCAGTAGTAGTGAGGTTGTATTGCGAGGAAATATGTAAATATATATATATAACATGGGACCAAGGACAGGACAAGACGTCTGACTGCTGATGCCATCTTGGAATAGAATATACAGGTAAAGTTAGTCTGTGTAAAGGGTTGGTTTAGTTGGTCTGTAAAGGTTTGTTGGTCTTATAAATGGTTAGTTGGTCTGTATAAAGTTAGAGGGTTAGTGTGGTCTGTAGAAAGGGTTAGTTGGCCTGTATAAAGTGTTAGGGGTTAGTTGGTCTGTATAGATGTTAGGGTTAGTTTCCTTAGTATAAGGGTTAGTTGGTCTGTACAAAGGGTTTCGTTGGTCTGTATAAGGGGTTTAGTTTTTTTTTTGCGCTGTATTGAGGGGTTAGGGTTGTTTGCCTGTTTAAAGGTTAATGTTAGTTGTCCAGTATAATCGGTTTTCGTTGGCGTCTATAAGGGTTAGTTGGTCTGTATAAAGGGTTTAGTTGGCTCTATAAAGGGTTAGTTGGCCGGTGTAAAGGTTGGTTATTTGGCCTGTATAAAGGGTTAGTTGTGGCCTCTATAAGGTTAGTTGCCTGTATAAAAGGGTTAGTTGCGTCTATAAAGGGTTATTGGCCTTGTATAAAAGGTTAGTTTTGCCTGTATAAAGTTTAGTTGGCCTCTATAAAGGGTTATTGGCCTTTATAACAGGGTTATGGTTGTTGGTCTTATAGAGGTTAGGGTTTTTGGCCGTGTATAAAGGGTTTAGTTGGTCTGTATAAAGGTTAGTTGGCCTGTATAACCATGGTTAGATTGGCCTGTTTAAAGGGTTTAGGTTGGCCTGTTAAAGGGTTAGTTGTTGCATCTATAAAGGTTCGTTGGCTGTGTAAAGGTTATTTGCCTCTAAAAGGGTTAGTTGGCCTTAATATAAAGTTAGTTGGCGTCTATAAATGGTTAGTTGGCCTGTACAGGGTTAGTTGGCCTGTATACAAGGTTATTGCCTGTATAAAATAGGGTTTGTTGGCCTGTATAAAGGGTTAGTTTGGCCTGTATAAAGGGTTAGTTGGTCTGTATAAAGGGTTAGTTGCCCTGTATAAGGGTTAGTTGGCCTCTATAAAAAAGGATTAGTTTGCCTGTATAAAAGGTTAGTTTTTAGTTTGGTCTGTATAAGGGTTAGTTGCGCCTGTATCACAAGGGGTTATTGCCTGTTTGTAAGGGTTTGTTGGCCGTATAAAAGGGTGAGTGGCATCTATAAAGGGTTAGTTGGCCTGTATAAAAAGGGTTATTTGGTCCCCCCCCCTCTATAAAGTTTGTTATTTGGCTGTATAAAAAGGGTTAGGTGGCGTCTATAAAGGATTAGTTGGCCTGTATAATACGAGGTTAAGTTGGCCTGTATAAAGGGTTAGTTGGCCTGTATAAAAGGGTTAGTTGACCTGTATAATAGGTGTAGTTGGTCTTTATAAAAGGGTTATTTGCCTGTAATAAAGGGTTAGTTGGCTGACCATAAGGGTTAGTTGGTCTGTTAAAAGAGTAATTAGATCTGTATAAAGGTTAGGGTTAACTGGTCTGTATAAAGGTTTGTTGGTCTGGTATAAAGGGTTTAGTTGGCAGTATACAAGGGTTTAGGGTTAATTGGCCTGTATAAAGGGGTTTGGGTTAGTTGCCTGTTATAAAGGGTTAGGGTTAAGTTTATCTGTATAAAGGGTTAAGTTGGTCTGGTATAAAGGGGTTTGGGGTCTTGGCCTGTTAAAGGGTTAAGGTTCGTTGCCCCCTATAAAGGTTAGGTTTAGTTGGTCTGTATAAAGGGTAGTTGTCTGTATAAAGGGTTAGTTGCCTGTATAAAAGGTTAGTTGGCCTGTATAAAGGGTTAGTTGGTCTGTATAAAGGTTAGTTTAGCCTGTATGAAAGGTTAAATTAGTTCTGTATAAGGGTTATGTTGGGCCTGTTAAAGGGTTAATTTGGTCTGTATAAAGGGTTAGTTGGCCTGTATAAAGGGTTAATATTGGTCTGTATAAAGGGTTATTGGCCTGTATAAGAGGTTAGTTTGGTCCTGTACAAAAGGTTGGTTTCAGATTGGCCTGTATAAAGGATTAGTGGTCTGTATAAAGGGTTAGTTGGCCTGTATAGGTTAGTTGGTCTGTGTAAGGGTTAGTTGGTGTATATAATGGTTAATTGTGTCTGTATAAAGGGTTAGTGTTGTTGGTCTGTATAAAGGTTTAGTTGGTCTGTACAAAGGGTTAGTTGGTCTGTATAAAAGGGTTTAGTTGGTCTGTATAAAGGGTTAGTTGGTCTGTATAAAGTATGGTTAGTTGGTCAGTATAAAGGGTAGTTTGCTGTGTCTAAAGGGTTAGTTGGTCTGTATAAGGGTCAGTTGGCCTGTATAAAGGGTTTAGTTGGCCTCAATAAAGGGTTAGTTGGTCTGTACTAAAATTAATTAGTCTGTATAAAGGGTAGGGTAGTTGGTCTGTATAAAGGTTAGTTTGGTCTGTATATAGAAGGTTAGTTGGCCTGTATAAAGGGTTAGTTGGCCTGTATAAAGGGTTAGTTGGTCTGTATAAAGGGTTTTTTGGCCTGTATGAAGGGTTTAATTGGTCTGTATAAAGGGTTAGTTGCCTGTATAAAGTGTTAATTGGTCTGTATAAGGGTTAGTTGGCCTGTATAAAGGTTAGTTGGTCTGTACAAAAGGGTTAGGTTTAGTTGGCCTGTATAAAGGATTAGTTGGTCTGTATAAGGGTTAGTTGGCCTGTTATAAAGGGTTAGTTGGTCTGTGTAAAGGGTTTAGTTGGTGTATATAAAGGTTAATTGGTCTGTATAAAGGGTTATGTGTTAGTTGTCTGTATAAAGGTTTAGTTGTTCTGTACAAAAGGGTTAGTTGGTCTGTATAAAGGTTTAGTTGGTCTGTATAAAGGGTTAGTTGGCCTGTTTAAAGGTTAGTTGGCCTGTATAAGGGTTAGTTGGCATCTATAAAGGTTAGGTTGGCCTGTGTAAAGGTTAGTTTGGCCTCTAAAAAAGGGTTAGTTGGCCTGTATAAAGGGTTAGTTGGGCGTCTATAAATGGTTAGTTGGCCTGTATAAAGGGTTAGTTGGGTACAAAGGGTTGTTGGCCTTATAAAGGGTTTGTTTGGCCTGTATAAAAGGGTTAGTTGGTCCTGTATAAAGGGTTAGTTGGTCTGTATAAAGGGTTAGTTTGGCCTGTATAAGGGTTATTGGCCTCTATAAAGGATTAGTTGGCCTGTATAAAGGGTTTAGGTTTAGAGTTGGTCTGTAATAAAGGGTTAGTTGGCTGGTTAAAGGGTTAGTTGCCTGTTTAAAAAAAACAAAGGGTTTCGTTGGCCTGTTAAAGATTAGTTGCGTCTATAAAGGGTTAGTTGGCCTGTATAAAGGTTAGTTGGCCTGTATAAGGTTAGTGGCTGTTAAAAGGGTTAGTTGACCTTATAAAGGGTTAGTTGGTCTTTATAAAGGGTTAGTTGGCCTGTATAAAGGGTTAGTTGGCCTGAATAAGGGTTAGTTGGTCTGTATAAAGAGTTAATTATCTGTATAAGGGTTAGGTTAACTGGTTGTATAAAGGGTTAGTTGGTCTGTATAAAGGGTTAGTTGGCCTGTATAAAGGGTTAGTTGGCCTCTATAAAGTGTTAGTTGGCCTGTATAAAGGGTTAGTTGGCGTCTATAAGGTTTATGTTGGCCTGTATAAAGGTTTGTTTGGCCTGTATAAAGGGTTAGTTGGACTGTGATAAAAGGTTTAGTTGGTCTGTATAAAGGGTTTTGGCCTGTATAAAGTTAGTTGCCTGTATAAAGGGTTTATTGGCCTCTAAAAAAGGTTAGTTGGCCTGTATAAAGGGTTAGTTGGCGTCTATAAATTTTAGTTGGCCTGTATAAAGGTTAGTTGGCCTGTATAAAGGGTTAGTTTGGCCTGTATAAAGGGTTTGTTGGCCTGTATAAAGGGTTAGTTGGCCTGTTAAAGGGTTAGTTGTCTGTATAAAGGGTTAGTTGGCCTGTATAAGGGTTAGTTGGCCTCTTAAGGATTAGTTGGCCTGTATAAGGGTTGGTTTATTGGTCTGTATAAAGGGTTAGTTGTGCCTGTATAAAGGGTTAGTTGGCCTGTTTAAAGGGTTTCGTTGGCCTGTATATAGGATTAGTTGGCGTCTATAAAAGGGTTAGTTGCCTGTATAAAGGGTATTGGCCTTGTTAAAAGGGTGTTTGGCCTGTATAAAGGGTTAGTTGACCTGTAAAAGGGTTAGTTGGTCTTTATAAAGGTTAGTTGGCCTGTATAAAGGGTTAGTGGCCTGAATAAAGGGTTAGTTGGTCTGTATAAAGAGTTAATTAGTCTGTATAAAGGGTTAGGGTTAACTGGTCTGTATAAAGGGTTAGTTTGGTCGTATAAAGGGTTAGTTGGCCTGTATAAAGGGTTAGTTGCCTCTATAAAGTGTTAGTTGGCCTGTATAAAGGGTTAGTTGGCGTCTATAAAGGGTTAGTTGGCCTGTATAAAGGGTTTGTTGGCCTGTATAAAGGGTTAGTTGGACTGTATAAGGTTTAGTTGGTCTGTATAAAGGGTTAGTTGGCCTGTATAAAGGGTTAGTTGGCCTGTATAAAGGGGTTAGTTGGCCTCTATAAAGGATTAGTTGGCCTTTATAAGGGTTAGGTTTAGTTGGTCTGTATAAAGGGTTAGTTGGCCTGTATAAAGGGTTAGTTGCCTGTTTAAAGGGTTCGTTGGCCTGTATAAAGGGTGAGTTGGCATCTATAAAGGGTTAGTTGGCCTGTATAAAGGGTTAGTTGGCCTCTATAAAGTGTTAGTTTGGCCTGTATAAAGGGTTAGTTGGCGTCTATAAAGTTAGTTGGCCTGTATAAAGTGTAGTTGGCCTGTATAAGGGTTAGTGGCTGTATAAAGGGTTAGTTGACCTGTATAAAGGGTTAGTTGGTCCTTATAAAGGGTTAGTTGGCCTGTATAAAGGGTTAGTTGCTGAATAAGGGTTTTAGTTGGTCTGTTATAAAGAGTTAATTAGTCTGTATAAAGGGTTAGGGTTAACTGGTCTGTATAAAGGGTTAGTTGGTCTGTTAAAGGGTTAGTTGGCCAGTATAAAGGTTAGGGTTAGTTGGCCTGTATAAAGGGGTTGGGTTAGTTGGCCTGTATAAAGGGTTAGGGTTAGTTGATCTGTATAAAGGGTTAGTTGTCTGTATAAAGGGGTGGGTTAGTTGGCCTGTATAAAGGGTTAAGGTTAGTTGCCCCTATAAAGGGTTAGGGTTAGTTGGTCTGTATAAAGGGTTAGTTGGCCTGTATAAAGAATTAGTTGGTCTGTATAAAGGGTTAGTTTGGCCTGTATAAAGGGTTAGTTTGGTCCTGTATAAAGGGTTAGTTGGCCTGTATAAGAGGGTTAATTGGTCTGTATAAAGGGTTAGTTGGCCTGTATAAAGGGTTAGTTGGTCTGTAAAAAGGGTTAGGTTTAGTTGGCCTGTATAAGGATTAGTTGGTCTGTATAAAAGGTAGTTTGTGCCTGTATAAAAGGGTTGTTGGTCTGTATAAAGGGTTAGTTGGCCTGTATGAAGGGTAATTGGTCGTAGAAAGGGTTAGTTGGCCTGTATAAAGGTTAATTGTCTGTATAAAGGGTTAGTTGGCCTGTATAAAGGGTTAGTTGGTCTGTACAAAGTTAGGTTTAGTTGCCTGTATAAAGGATTAGTTGGTCTGTATAAAGGGTTAGTTGGCCTGTATAAAGGGTTAGTGGTCTGTGTAAAGGGTTAGTTGGTGTTATAAGGGTAATTGGTCTGTATAAAGGGTTAGTGTTAGTTGGTCTTTATAAAGGTTTAGTTGTTCTGTACAAAAGGGTTAGTTGGTCTGTATAAAGGTTAGTTGGTCTGTATAAGGGTTAGTTGGCCTGTATAAAGGGTTATGGTTAGTTGGTCTGTATAAAGGGTTAGTTGCTGTGTCTAAAGGGTTAGTTGGCCTGTATAACTGGTTAGTTGGCCTGTATAACTGGTTAGCTGGCCTGTTTAAAGGGTTAATTTGCCTCTATAAAGGGTTAGTTGGCCTGTATTAGGGTTATATTAGTTGGCCTGTATAAAGGGTTAGTTGGTCTGTATAAGGGTTAGTTGTAAAGGGTTAGTATAAGGTGTTAGTTGGCCTGTATAAAGGGTTAGTTGGCCTCTATAAAGGTTAGTTGGCCTGTATAAAGGGTTAGTTGGCCTGTATAAGGGTTAGTTGGCCTGTATAAAGGGTTAGTTGACCTGTATAAAGGGTTTAGTTGTCTTTATAAAGGGTTGTTGGCCTGTATAAAGGGTTAGTTGGCCTGAATAAAGGGTTAGTTGGTCTGTATAAAGAGTTAATTAGTCTGTATAGAGTTAGGGTTATTGGTCGTATAAGGGTTAGTTGGTCTGTATAAGGTAGTTGCCTGTATAAAGGGTTAGTTGGCCCTGTATAAAGGGTTAGTTGGTCTGTTAAAGGGTTAGTTGGCCTGTATGAAGGTTAATTGGTCTGTATAAGGGTTAGTGGCCTGATAAGTGTTAATTGTTCTGTATAAAGGTTAGTTGGCCTGTATAAGGGTTAATTGGTTGTATAAAGGGTTAGTTGGCCTGTATAAAGGGTTAGTTGGTCTGTACAAAAGGTTAGGTTTAGTTGCCTGTTAAAGGATTAGTTGGTCTGTATAAAGGTAGTTGGCCTGTATAAAAGGGTTAGTTGTTCTGTGTAAAGGGTTAGTTGGTGTATATAAAGGTTAATTGGTCTGTATAAAGGGTTAGTGTTAGTTGGTCTGTATAAAGGTTTAGTTGGTCTGTACAAAAGGGTTATGTGGTCTGTATAAAGGTTAGTTGGTCTGTATAAAGGGTTAGTTTGGCCTGTATAAAGTGTTATGGTTAGTTGGTCGTATAAAGGGTAGTTGCTGTGTCTAAAGGTTATGTTGGTCTTATAAAGGGTCAGTTGGCCTGTATAAAGGGTTAGTTGGCCTCTATAAAGGGTTAGTTGGTCTGTATAAAGAGTTAATTAGTCTGTATAAGGGTTAGGGTTAGCTGGTCAGTATAAAGGGTTAGTTGGTCTGTATAAAGGTTTAGCTGGCCAGTATAAAGGGTTAGGGTTAGTTGGCCCTGTATAAAGGGGTTGGGTTGTTGGCCTGTATAAAGGGTTAGGGTTAGTTGTCTGTATAAAGGGTTAGTTGGTCTGTATAAAGGGGTTGGGTTAGTTGGCCCTTATAAAGGGTTAGGGTTAGTTGGTCTGTATAAGGGTTAGTTGGTCTGTATAAAGGGGTAGTTAGTTGGCCTGTATAAAGGGTTAGTTGGCCTGGTATAAAGGGTAGTTGGTCTGTATAAAGGGTTAGTTGGCCTGTATGAAGGGTTAATGGTCTGTATAAAGGTTTATTTGGCCTGTATAAAGGTTAATTGGTCTGTATAAAGGTTAGTTGGCCTGTATAAAGGGTTAGTGTGTCTGTACAAAAGGGTTAGTTTTAGTTGGTCCTGTATAAAGGATTAGTTGGTCTGTATAAAGGGTTAGTTGGCCTGTATAGGGTTAGTTGGTCTGTGTAAAGGGTTAGTTGGTGTGTATAAAGGGTTAATTGGTCTGTATAAAGGGTTAGTGTTAGTTGGTCTGTATAAAGGTTTAGTTGTTCTGTACAAAGGGTTAGTTGGTCTGTATAAAGGGTTAGTGTGGTCTGTATAAACGGTTTGCCTGTATAAGGGTTATGGTTGTTGGTCTGTATAAAGGGTTAGTTGCTGTGTCTAAAGGGTTAGTTGGCCTGTATAACTGGTTAGTTGGCCTGTATAACTGGTTAGCTGGCCTGTTTAAAGGGTTTAGTTTGCCTCTATAAAGGGTTAGTTGGCCTGTATTAGGGGTTAATATTAGTTGGCCTGTATAAAGGGTTAGTTGGTCTGTATAAAGGGTTAGTTGTAAAGGGTTAGTATAAAGGGTTAGTTGGCCTGTATAAAGGGTTAGTTGGCCTCTATAAAGGGTTAGTTGTCTGTTAAAGGGTTAGTTGGCGTCTATAAAGGGTTAGTTGGTCTGTATAAAGGGTTAGTTTGCATGTATAAAGGGTTAGTTGGAATCTATAAAAGGTAAGTTGGCCTGTATAAAGGCTTATTTGGCCTCTATAAAGGGTTAGTTGGTCTCTATAAAGGGTTAGTTGGCCTGTATAAAGGGTTAGTTGGCTTGTATAATGGGTTAGTTGGCGTCTATAAAGGGTTAGTTGGCCTGTATAAAGGGTTAGTTGGCCTGTATAAAGGGTTAGTTGGCTTGTATAAAGGTTATTGGCCTCTATAAGGGTTAGTTGCCTGTATAAAGGGTTAGTTGGTTGTATAATGGGTTAGTTGGCTCTATAAGGGTTAGTTGGCCTGTATAAAGGGTTTTGGCGTATAAAGGGTTAGTTGGCTTGTATAAAGGGTTAGTTGGCGTCTATAAAGGGTGAGTTGGCCTGTATAAAGGGTTAGTTGGCCTCTATAAAGGGTTAGTTGGCCTGTATAAAGGGTTAGTTGGCGTCTATAAAGGGTTAGTTGGCCGGTGTAAAGGGTTAGTTGGCCTGTATAAAGGGTTAGTTAGTCTGTATAAAGGGTTAGCCCTTTATACAGACCAACTACCCTAAACTTTATACAGGCCAACTAACCCTTATAAGAGCCACTAAACCTTTATACAGGCCAACTAACCCTTTTATACAGGCCAACTAACCGCTTTATACAGGCCAACTACCCTTTATAACCCAACTAACCCTTTACAACCGGCCACTACCCTTTATAGATGCAAACTAACCCTGTACACACGGCCAACTCACCTTTATAGACGCCAACTAACCCTTTACACCGGCCAATAACCTTTATACGGCAAACTAACCCTTTATAGAGGCCAACTACCCTTTAGACGCCAACTAACCCTTTTATACAGGCCAACTACCTTTATAGACGCCACTACCCTTTATACAGGCCAACTAACCCTTTATAGAGGCCAACTAACCTTTATACAGGCCACCTAACCCTTTTAACCACACCGGACCAACTAACCTTTATAGACCCATTACCTTTATACAGCCAACTAACCCTTTATAACAGGCCAACTAACCTTTATC
>NC_052337.1:4276981-4284481 GCF_016432855.1 Salvelinus namaycush
AGGCCAACTAACCCTTTATAGATGCCAACTAACCCTTTATACAGGCCAACTAACCCTTTAAACAGGCCAACTAATCCTTTATACATGCCAACTAACCCTTTATACAGGCCAACTAACCCTTTATAGAGGCCAACTAAACCTTTATACAGGCCAACTAACCCTTTATACAGGCCAACTAACCCTTTATACAGGCCAACTAACCCTTTATACAGGCCAACTAACCCTTTATACAGGCCAACTAACCCTTTATACAGGCCAACTAACCCTTTATAGACGCCAACTAACCCTTTATAGACACCAACTAACCCTTTATACAGGCCAACTAACCCTTTTTAGAGGCCAACTAACCTTTTACACAGGCCAACTAACCCTTTATACAGGCCAACTAACCCTTTAAACAGGCCAACTAATCCTTTATACAGGCCAACTAACCCTTTACACCGGCCAACTAACCCTTTATAGACGCAAACTAACCCTGTACACCGGCCAACTCACCCTTTATAGACGCCAACTAACCCTTTACACCGGCCAAATAACCCTTTATACAGGCAAACTAACCCTTTATAGAGGCCAACTAACCCTTTATAGACGCCCAACTAACCCTTTATACAGGCCAACTAACCATTTATAGACGCCAACTAACCCTTTATACAGGCCAACTAAACCTTTATAGAGGCCAACTAACCCTTTATACAGGCCAACTAACCCTTTACACCGGCCAACTAACCCTTTATAGACGCCAACTAACCCTTTATACAGACCAACTAACCCTTTATACAGGCCAACTAACCCTTTATCCAGGCCAACTAACCCTTTATACAGGCCAACTAACCCTTTATAGACGCCAAATAACCCTTAATACAGACCAAGTAACCCTTTATACAGGCCAACTAACCCTTTATACAGGCCAACTAACCCTTTATACAGGCCAACTAACCCTTTATAGACGCCAACTAACCCTTTATAGAGGCCAACTAACCCTTTATAGACCTGTATAAAGGGTTAGTTGGTCTGTAGAAAGGGCTAACCCTTTATACAGGCCAACTAACCCTTTATAGAGGCCAACTAACCCTTTATAGATGCCAACTAACCCTTTATACAGGCCAACTAACCCTTTATACAGGCCAACTAACCCTTTATACAGGCCAACTAACCCTTTATAGACGCCAACTAACCCTTTATACAGGCCAATTAACCATTTATACAGGCCAACTAACCCTTTATACAGGCCAACTAACCCTTTATACAGGCCAACTAACCCTTTATACAGGCCAACTAACCCTTTATAGACGCCAACTAACCCTTTACACAGGACAACAAACCCTTTATAGAGGCCAACTAACCCTTTATAGACGCCAACTAACCCTTTATACAGACCAACTAACCCTTTATACAGGCCAACTAACCCTTTATAGACGCCAACTAACCCTTTATACAGGCCAACTAACTCTTTATACAGACCAACTAACCCTTTATACAGGCCAACTAACCCTTTATACAGGCCAACAAACCCTTTATACAGGCCAACTAACCCTTTATACAGGCCAACTAACCCTTTATACAGGCCAACTAACCCTTTATAGACACCAACTAACCCTTTATACAGGCCAACTAACCCTTTTTAGAGGCCAACTAACCTTTTACACAGGCCAACTAACCCTTTATAGATGCCAACTAACCCTTTATACAGGCCAACTAACCCTTTAAACAGGCCAACTAATCCTTTATACATGCCAACTAACCCTTTATACAGGCCAACTAACCCTTTATAGAGGCCAACTAAACCTTTATACAGGCCAACTAACCCTTTATACAGGCCAACTAACCCTTTATACAGGCCAACTAACCCTTTATACAGGCCAACTAACCCTTTATACAGGCCAACTAACCCTTTATACAGGCCAACTAACCCTTTATAGACGCCAACTAACCCTTTATAGACACCAACTAACCCTTTATACAGGCCAACTAACCCTTTTTAGAGGCCAACTAACCTTTTACACAGGCCAACTAACCCTTTATACAGGCCAACTAACCCTTTAAACAGGCCAACTAATCCTTTATACAGGCCAACTAACCCTTTACACCGGCCAACTAACCCTTTATAGACGCAAACTAACCCTGTACACCGGCCAACTCACCCTTTATAGACGCCAACTAACCCTTTACACCGGCCAAATAACCCTTTATACAGGCAAACTAACCCTTTATAGAGGCCAACTAACCCTTTATAGACGCCAACTAACCCTTTATACAGGCCAACTAACCATTTATAGACGCCAACTAACCCTTTATACAGGCCAACTAACCCTTTATAGAGGCCAACTAACCCTTTATACAGGCCAACTAACCCTTTACACCGGCCAACTAACCCTTTATAGACGCCAACTAACCCTTTATACAGACCAACTAACCCTTTATACAGGCCAACTAACCCTTTATCCAGGCCAACTAACCCTTTATACAGGCCAACTAACCCTTTATAGACGCCAAATAACCCTTAATACAGACCAAGTAACCCTTTATACAGGCCAACTAATTGGCCTGTATAAAGGATTAGTTGGCCTGTTTAAAGGGTTAGTTGGCCTGTATAAAGGGTTAGTTGGCATCTATAAAGGGTTAGTTGGCCTGTGTAAAAGGTTAGTTGGCCTCTAAAAAGGGTTAGTTGGCCTGTATAAAGGGTTAGTTGGTGTCTATAAAGGGTTAGTTGGCGTCTATAAAGGGTTAGTTGGCCTGTATAAAGGGTTAGTTGGCCTGTATAAAGGGTTAGTTGGCCTGTATAAAGGGTTAGTTGGCCTGTATAAAGGGTTAGTTGGCCTGTATAAAGGGTTAGTTGGCCTGTATAAAGGTTTAGTTGGCCTCTATAAAGGGTTAGTTGGCCTGTATAAAGGGTTAGTTGGCCTGTATAAAGGATTAGTTGGCCTGTTTAAAGGGTTAGTTGGCCTGTATAAAGGGTTAGTTGGCATCTATAAAGGGTTAGTTGGCCTGTGTAAAAGGTTAGTTGGCCTCTAAAAAGGGTTAGTTGGCCTGTATAAAGGGTTAGTTGGTGTCTATAAAGGGTTAGTTGGCCTGTATAAAGGGTTAGTTGGCCTGTATAAAGGGTTAGTTGGCCTGTATAAAGGGTTTGTTGGCCTGTATAAAGGGTTAGTTGGCCTGTATAAAGGGTTAGTTGGTCTGTATAAAGGGTTAGTTGGCCTGTATAAAGGGTTAGTTGGCGTCTATAAAGGGTTAGTTGGCCTGTATAAAGGGTTAGTTGGTCTGTATAAAGGGTTAGTTGGCGTCTATAAAGGGTTAGTTGGCCTCTATAAAGGGTTTGTTGGCCTGTGTAAAGGGTTAGTTGGCGTCTATAAAGGGTTAGTTGGCCTGTATAAAGGGTTAGTTGGCCTGTATAAAGGGTTAGTTGGCCTGTATAAAGGGTTAGTTGGCCTGTATAAATGGTTAATTGGCCTATATAAAGGGTTAGTTGGCGTCTATAAAGGGTTAGTTGGCCTGTATAAAGGGTTAGTTGGCCTGTATAAAGGGTTAGTTGGCCTGTATAAAGGGTTAGTTGGCATCTATAAAGGGTTAGTTGGCCTCTATAAAGGGTTAGTTGGCCTGTATAAAGGGTTAGCCCTTTCTACAGACCAACTAACCCTTTATACAGGTCTATAAAGGGTTAGTTGGCCTGTATAAAGGGTTAGTTGGCGTCTATAAAGGGTTAGTTGGCCTGTATAAAGGGTTAGTTGGCCTGTATAAAGGGTTAGTTGGCCTGTATAAAGGGTTAGTTGGCGTCTATAAAGGGTTAGTTGGCCTCTATAAATGGTTAATTGGCCTGTATAAAGGGTTAGTTGGCCTCTATAAAGGGTTAGTTGGCCGGTGTAAAGGGTTAGTTGGCCTCTATAAAGGGTTAGTTGGCCGGTGTAAAGGTCTCATTTTAAATGCAGCTGATCTCTGTCACTATACTGTACCACTTCCACATCATTTTGTGTTACAGTCCTACAGACTAAAAAAAGTATTTTTACAACAGCGTATGTCATACATTTTTTATATTGTTGTAAACAGAGTAGGAAAAGAATCTGTACTGACAGCTATTCAAAGGTAGTGCTTCCTCTAGGGGTACTAGATGGAGCATTACAATCAAGGGCTGGGGTTAGCCAACGTCTGTGGGCTTTGAGATATCTACAGACCATAATCAAGGGTTATGATCTCACATTATACACGTTTGCATTGCATACACAAGCATTTCGCTACACCCGCATTAACATCTGCAAAAACATGTGTTTGTGTGACCAATAAAATTTGATTTGATTTGCCTAAACATGGATGGACCAATCAGGGCTTAGAGTGGCCTTCGACGTAGGTTTACTTTCCCTAAGGAGTTCCAGAACCAATCAAACATTAGGATGAAGACGGTAAGATGAACCTCCATGCTAGTTTTATAATATTGTTATCTGATGTTTCCTGTGAGCTTTCCTCAGCATTATACCCTTGGAGCTTCCCTAGACACTAGATACATCTACACAAACCCTGAAATACAACCTATGAGCACTGTAGTAGAGTACAGTAAAGGCTCATAGTGAAGTGCTGATGTAAATTAAATCTTAAAATTGTGGTGGTGTGCAGTGCCTTAGTTGAGTGGATAACACTCCTGGCACCAACACATAGCTCCGTGATTCCCCACCGGAAACTGGGTTTAAATCCCCGCGTCTGGCCTCCCTGCTGTCTCCTTCCACTCCTCTGTTTCAAGCTATAATAAAAAAAACACATTAAAAAGGGAGTGGTACTCCACTCTGCTTAAAAAATATATATTGAGGTGATTAAAATGAAAGTTGACACGTTATAAAGTAGTATTGGGCTGAATGGGAATTTGTTAGTATGGAGCATACAAATGGTAGCATTACTTCACAGTACACTACTGTACGTCAAATGCCAGATGGACTAAACCATCTTTCAGGTGGGTGGGCTCGTCGAAATTGAAAGAAAATATTGTATTTATTTTGATACTCAAGGTACCAATTATTGACAAATTACAATAACTGCAAAACTACATCTTGGAGTTATGGAGGCTACCATTTAATCTGTCTGGGTTACCTGAAGTATTCTCATTATCTGTTTGGTTTACCTGAAGTATTCTCATAATCTATTTTGGTTATCTGAAGTAGTCTCATAATCTGTTTGGTTTACCTGAAGTATTCTCATAATCTATTTTGGTTATCTGAAGTAGTCTCATAATCTGTTTGGTTTACCTGAAGTATTCTCATAATCTATTTTGGTTATCTGAAGTAGTCTCATAATCTGTTTGAGTTATCTGAAGCGGAAGAAAGTCAAATAAAGGGGTGTTATTTTATACATGAGGCAGATGTAATTGCATCCTTAAATGCATACTGGATCTTTCAGTGGGAAGCCTGTACACATTGCTTCCTCCCAGGCAATTTATAGCAGGGAGTTATCAATAAGGCTGGCAAATGAGCCTGTTGACCTTTGTGATAGCATATTGATGGCAGAGCATGTGAATATAGCATTATTCCACATCCCTGGCATAAACAATCACTCCACGTCACTCTCCAGAAAGGTCAATGGCTGTACCTTGGATTCATGTGCCAGGCCAAAGAGTGAAAGAATGCAGAAGGTAGGTACTACTAGGTAGGTACAGAGCACATTTACACATGAGATTTGTCTGTTGTCTTACCCCAATCTACATATACACTCCACGGATATAATAACTAATGAGCCCTATCGAAAATCACTGAATATTTCACTCGTCGTTGTGTCTATTTTAAACAGGAACAAAAAGGGTGTATTTCCATCAAAGGAAAGCCCAAATAGTTTAAAAAAAGGGCTTCTTTGTGATAGACGCCTAGGTCCTCTCTCTCGATCGAGAGGCAGGAAGCTGATCAAAGATTAATGAACCGATCATGTGACTGACTTGCTGCCTCCTTACCCCGCTGAGAAACTGACACGGGCAGAGCCTTGCATACTAAACCAGAAGAACAAAGAGAATACTAAAGGACCTGCCATTTCCTCTCCAGCAGAAAGTACTCTCAAGGTCAGACAGAGAGCAGCACTTAGATTTAAGCTGCATGTTAAATCGGGCCATTATACAGACCCTTTACTCTGTAGGCTCTCTTTTCCATTTTGACACTTCAGATGTGGAAAAAATAAAAAAAAGACCTGTTATTCATTATGTTTACAATATGTAATTGAGCTTTATTGATTTGCTATTTTCATACAATTTAATACAAGTTATAGTTATTTTCCTGCGTAAAACGCCTGCATGTTTTGGATTCACATATGAGAGAAGAGGGACATATTATGTTTGTTCATTACCACTACAAAGCATTTTGCTATTACACTATCATGAATTTGCATTTCGCTATTACGTTATCATGAATTAGCATTTCGTGCTTAGTGTAAGGAGACCCACTAGACTAGAAGACATTATACATGTGTGCCTTTAACCTCTATTAATGAGCTTCAACTGGTAACAACTGTTTATTAGCACTAATAGGACTAGTGCAGTGATGCATGTGAATTCACTGCAAGATATGTAAGTGATAATCAAGGGGTTGCATTGTCTGGAAAATAATGCACGATATGCAGTGAGTGGTATGGCACAAACCTTCCGCAGAGAACACGTTGTCGGCTTCTGTATCTTACTGTATAGCAATTATCATAAGTACTTAGCAATCCTCCTAACAAGTATACCAATTGACATTGATATCTTGGTATGGCCATCATGTGTCGTTATCGTACAGTACATGTCATGCATCCGTCCACTTACTAAGTTTATGGGTCTCTGGACTGTCCCTTACTGATAAAATGTCATTTAAAAAAGTAGGGCTGGGAATTACCAGGGACCTCACGATACGATATTACCACGATACTTAGGTGCCGATACGATATGTATTGTGATTCCATAGGTATCACGATTCTACATGAATGTGATTCGATACTGCATTTTTATTGCGATTCGATGTTTCAAAACATATTGCTTGCTCACTATATGTCTGCTGCGGAGGGACAAGAGAGAGGAGCCATGACAAAATCATGGAAATAAAAAGTGCTGGAAACATGTTTGCTCCCTATTTTGAAAGAAGATGGAGAACAAGCTATGTAGGAAAAATAGCGCAGGTACAACCGACAAAAATAATATTGCGATATCATCAAAAAGATCCTGAAATGTAACTATAGATTTTTCTCCCATCACTATTAAAATAGATACATGTGATTATGTAATTAAGAGATGCAATATAAGGAGTTATTGCTGTTGCATAAGCCCCAACAAGGATATTGAGATGAGTGGTTAAGAAATCTAACTTAGATTGCTTAGTAATCCAAAAGCACTGAACCTGAAATGTGTCCAGTCATGGTAAAATAAACGTATTCAAGATGATCTGTGTAAGCCAATATCGTAGCAAATTAAAAATAATATATTATAATATATGCCATGTTTGGGGTTTACATCAAACATCTAGACTCGTGCTGCAGTGTTTGGTGTTTGAGTTAGGCCTCGTCCCAGAT